>NW_020954564.1:1252848-1268025 GCF_900497805.2 Vombatus ursinus
TGCGATTGGAGTTGGTGGCCTGGTCCTACAGGGAAGAGAGGTTCTCTGATCTGATCCCTCTGCTCCCAATAGCCACCAGGGTTCTGGTCATAATAAACAAGTTAGACACCTGGAAATAGCTAGAGGGAGGAAGAGACAGGAAGGAGAATTGATGGAGCAGGAAAGCAGGAGGGAAAGAATCCAAGCCTCTGTAGGAACCTCAAGAGTATTTGACCTGCCTTGGGACAGAGGCTTAAGGTAGGTTATCATGACCTTACCCTGCTCCCATGGAGCTGAGTAGAGGGCGTCCCAGCCTCCCCACTTTGACAAGGAAAGCTCATCCTGCATCTTAACCTGCTCTGTTCTTTCCCTCCTTTACCAGAAAGCAGTTATGGCTGCTTCCTCAGCATCAAAATGTTAAGTTTTCAGCTATGTGACGTCAAGTCGCTGACCCTCTCTGGGCCTCAGTTTCCTCCTCTGTAAATTGAATGGGTTGGACTTAATGATCTCCAAGGATCCTTCCAGCTCTTATATTCTATCAGGTGAGAGGGAGGTGCCCTGTGAACCCAGATCGAAGTCCCTTTGAATCCCTCAGATGTATGACTGCTGAAGGTCCATGCCTGGTGAGGGTCTGTTCCCATTGGGAACAGTTGGACTCGTGGGATTTGTACAAAGGGGGAGAGAGAGGCTTATGGCCAAGCAGAGTAGGGCTTGAAGTCTCCTGGTGATGTCTCCTGATCCTTTGTCCTGGGCAGCTGAAATAAGTCATTTGTCTCAGCCCTCTGGAGATGATGTCTGTTGCTTAGCTGGAGCCCCCGAGGTTGCAGCCAGCACGGGGAGCAGAGTGGGCTTTTTCCTGTGGTTGTCTGGAACATCAGGAAGGATGTTGGTGGGCTTCCTGATGGATCTGAATCTCTCTAGGGTGTTGTCAAAGATCGACTCTGAAGTTTGTAAACTTATTTGTTTCTGTTGAGAAAGAAGGGGAGGAACTGGAGAAAGAAAGGAGAGAGGAAGGGAGTAAAAGAAGGAATGAAGGGAACTGAAGGAGGCAGGCAGAAAGAATATAAGGAAGAGGAGGGATGATAGAGAGAAGAAATGAAATAGAGTGGAAAGTGAATAAATGAGGAAGAAAGGAAGGAGAAGAAAAAGGAAGGAGAGAAAGAAAAGAAAACAAGAGAAGATAGGAAGGAAAGGGAAGGGAAAAAAAAAAGGAGAAAAGGGGAAGGAAAAGTTCAGTTTTCCCTGGATGGAAAGGGCCAGGTGAGCGGGGAGTCACTGATGAGTAGCTGAGTCAGTGCTGCCCCTTTCTTTTCCCTGGCCCAGATGTCCCTGTGCCAGGTGGGGGTGGCGTTCAGTGGGAACGCTCCATCTTTCGCTCTTTCCGATGCCTCCTTTCCTTCCTGTCCCGCCTTCGGGTCAGGTTTTTCTCTGAAACAGGAACACAGAACACTATTTCACTCTCTGAATGGCATGCATGAAGATAGTAGTCCCTATAATGCTTTATGATTAACAAACTGTATCACATCCCTTTTTGGTGTAATGGAAAGAGTACCAGAGTTGGAGTCAGAAGACCTGGGTTTGAATCTTAGCTCTGTTACTCTTTCCCTGTGTGATCATGGACAGTCCCGGAACTTCTCTGCGCCCCAGTACAATGGGGAGGTCAGATCTGTCCCTTCTAGCTATGATTTCTGAGAAGTGTGGAGAAGGGTAGAAGGAAAAGCATGAAAGTGGATTCCGAAAGTATCTGAGAGCCTGGAAGCCAGAGGAGAAAGAGAATATTACACCGTAGGAATTATGTAGTTCCATCTGCTCATATTAGAGATGAGGAAACTGAGATTCTTTCCATAGACAGATGATTTGGGAGGCATGGATTTGGGAGGCATTTTATCTTCCCACCAAACACCTGTCAGAGATAGGACCCCAGGCTAAATGGGCCGTGGGGCTGGCCTGGGGCATTTATGATGACTTTGCGTAAATACATCGCTTTCTCTTTCTAGGTTTCACTTTCTTCCTCTGTAAAATGAGAATTAGGGTAGATGATCTCTAGGGTCTTTTCTGACTCTAACCTTCTGTGGTCTTTGTCTTAAGGTCCCTTCTACCTCTATTATCCCTTCTAGTCCTTACATTTGGTGTTAGGTTCCTTCCAGCTCTCACATTCCACGTTCTAAGGTCCCTTCTACATTTAACATTCTATGTTCTAAGGTCCCTTCCACGTCTAACATTCTATGTTCTAAGGTCCCTTTAAGACCTTACAGACCCTAAGACCCTTTAAGACCCTCTAATGTTCTTAAGCTTTTATTGAATAAAGTGAGACATACCTCATTTCTATTCAAAACTCACCTCTGTCCCTCCCCAAAACACAGAGCCACTTTTCCAAAATTACTTTACCTCTGGTTGGGAGCAGGAGTGGGGTGGGGTGGGAAAATATCCTCCTTTGGGATCTGACTTCACTTGTGGACCGAATGCCTTTGTCTCTGTATCCCCTGACTCTGGATTTCTGAGGTCTGTAAATAATTCTCCTTTGCTCTGTCTCCCACTCTGCCAGTCTAGACAAACGCCTCCAGTGCTCCTGTTCCCGCCCTGGCTACTGTTCTTGGCACAGAGAGGACGGCTGTCTCCCCACCCTTAGCTTTTATGATCTGAGACATGGAAACTTCCTTTAAAAATCCAGGAATCCCACTTTGAGGGAAAGGCGCCTTAATGGACATAAGTGCCAGCAGACACAGCCAAGGACAGAGAGATCCCCAGGGGACACAGCTCAGTCCAGGGATTGAATCAGCCGCTATCAGTTCAACCACATGGGAGTGTCTCCAGGGGACTGATGCCACCCATAAGCATTTCCTTCCCCAAGAAGAAACACACATGGAAAAGCACAGTACAGTGGATGTACCACTCGATTAGGAGCTGAGAGACTCGGTTAGAATTTGCTATACAACTGTAGGCAGCGAGGTGGCACAGTGAAGAGTGCTGGATTCGAGTCATGAAGACCTAAGTTCAAACCCAGCCTTAGACAATTAATAGCTGTGTGACCCTGGACTTAACCTCTATTTGCCTCAGTTTCTTCAACTGTAAAATGGGGATTATAGTAACACCTACCTCACAAGGTTGTTGTATGGATTAAATGAAATAATACTTGTAAAGTACCTAGCACAATGCCTGGCACACAGTAGGTGCTATATAAATGTTTCTTCTTCTCCCTTTTTAAAATGAGGAGGTTGAACCATGGTAATAATGGTATACAGCATTTATATAGTAATATGTATATATATATTATATATATAGTAATAATGATATGTAGCATATATAGAAATTATAATATATTGCATTTATATGGTGCGTTAAGGTTGGTCAAGCGCTTTACACATATTATTTATTTCTCATGCCTACTCTAGCAATTAGGTGTAAATTATTACCCTCATTTTACAGAAGAGGAAACTGAGGCTGGGAGTGGTTAAGAGACTTGCCTAGGGTCACACAGCTAATAAGGGTCTGCAGTAGGATTCAAACTCAGGTCTTCCTAATTCCAGGCCCAGGGCTCTCTCCACTGTGTCTCCTAGCTACTCATCTAGTAGAAAGAGCACTTTCAGAGAATCTGGGTTCAACTGCTAGGCTATCAAATTAACTGGGTGACTTTTGAGAGGGCATTGAACCCGTCAGCCTCAGTTTCCTCATCTAGAAAATGATGAGGTAAGACTAGATTATCTCTAACGCACCTCTCACCTCTCATCCCTGTGATAAATGAACTGAATTTGGAGCCCTCTCCTTTCTATTCTGACATCTTATTTCTTAAGGCTCCTTCCTCTGTGGTTTGAATCGAGGCTAGCAACCAAGGGACAAAAAGTAGCTCATATGTGGCCTTAGACAAGACATTTAACCTCTCTGAGCCTGTTTCTTCTTCTGTAAAATAAGGCAATTAGGCTAATTCCTTCTAAAATCTCTTTGTAGCTTTAAATCCTGAGAGCAATTCCCATTTCTATAAGGCAAATGACTTTCCTCACACCAGCCCTGTGAGGTAACATGAGTATTATTTATAGGAAAGGAAACCGAGGCAAGGAGAAATGAAGGGTTTTGCCCAAGGTTACAGGGCAAGTTAATGTTAGAGTAAGGATTAGAACTCTCATCTCTTGACTGCAATTCCAGTGTTCTTTTTGTTTCCACTCCTAACTTTACCTCCTTAGACAGAGGATTTTCCCAAAGGAAGTATGCGTCCTAATTTTCAGTTTAATGAATTTTTCTCCTTCCTCACCCAAACCTGTATATCTCCAAGCCATGCCACCTGAGCTCCAGCCTCTGCCTTTATCCAGAAGGTCCCATTCCTCTGATCCTGGGCTCTGATTGGGGAGGTTCACCTTGCCTTGCCCTATCTCAGGCCCAACATACTACTTGCCTATCATCTCCAAGACATGCTGCTGGATGGTGGATTCATACTCCTTCTCTTCCCACCCCCAACCTTTACCTCCATTTTCCAACTCTACCTCTGAGAACAGCAATTAATTCAACATTATCGTTCCCGAAAGCACATGTCAATCAACTTCACTATGACTCCACTCACCATTCACTCCATTTAACCTTTGAAAAACTCTCCTCCGCTGGATGTATTATCTTGCCCTATTAGAATGTAAGCTCCTTGAAGGCAGGAACTGTCTCTCTTGCTTGTATTTGTATTCCTGATACTTAGCATGTGGCCTGGCACATACATACTAAATTCTTAATAAATGCTTATTCATCCATTCATCCCTTCAAAGCTGCTCCCTTCGCCTTTCCCAGATGGGTCTAATTAATATATGTATAGTAAGGTGTTGGTGTCAAAGAAAGACTTTAGATCTTAATTATCTGGGGACTGGTGCATAATCATCATCAAAGAATTCATGCTAGAACCTTAGTTACCCTTAATAACCCTTATTTGGGACAGTCCTTGGACAGAAGATACAATCTGAATCTGGGATCATACTGAAATCTTTTCCAGCTTAGTAGGACCTTTCATAGCTTCAGTTCCACTGACATTTGAGAAGTCTTTAAGAACCCAAGGCCATCTTCAAGCCATCAGAGAAGGATAACAACCATAATTCCATTTGGATGGTTCCTTATCATTTTTGAAGTGTTTGATATACAATGTCTCATTTGATTTCTATAGGGGACAATGGCATAACTCAAAAGAAGTCAGTCTTGGAATGGTAGAATTCTGGCCACCATGGCTGGCAAGAGGGACATTTTCAAGCAGGAGGTCTCCCCAGCACCTATTGCATCCCACTAGAGATTCAGCTGTTTCTTCTGCACATCTATTTCTACCCCAAAGGGCAGGGACTTAGCCAGAAACATCTCTGGGTCCTTCTTCCATCACCCCAAAAGGACTGAGCAGGCCAAGCCTTTCAGCATGTGTGATATCCCAAAGCTCAACCCCTTCCTCCTGCAGAGATGGGATCTGGAGTCAAAAATAGTTGGGTTCAAATCCCATCTCAGATACCAGTGAGCTGTGTGACCCTAAGCAAGTCACTTAACCCCTCTCTGCCTCAGTTTCCTTATCTGTAAAATGAGCTAGAGAAGGAAAAATGGCAAACTGTTCCAGTATCTTTGCCAAGAAAACTCCAAATGGGATCATGAAGAGTTGGACACAGCTGAAACGACTGAACAATAACAAAAAAGGACTGGGAATGGACCTGTTATTTCACTCATATAGGACACTCCCAGATGAGGAAACTCAACCCATCACTAGAGGTGTGCATCTCTGCTATTTGGAGTCTCAGAGAACTGGTCTAGAGCATTGAGCAGCAGAGTGACTTGCTCAAGGTCACACAGTCTCCCACAGAGGCAGGACTTGAACTCAGGTCTTCCTCTTTTCGAGGACAGCTCTTTCTCCACTACACCATATAGGAGGTTCTTAATAATTCTTTGGGGGCTGCTTGATTGTCACTAAAACGATTGATTCTTCTGTTCTCTGCCTTGGTCAGGCCCCAACAGGAGGGCTGTGACCAGTTCTCTGGCCACATTTTATTTTATTTTTTATTTTATTTTTTTTTAGGCAATTGGGGTTAAGTGACTTGCCCAGGGTCACACAGCTAGTAAGTGTCAAATGTTTGGTCTGAGGCCGGATTTGAACTGAGGTCCTCCTGACTTCAGGGCAGTGCTCTATCCACTGTGCCACCTAGCTACTCCTCTGGCCACATTTTAGGAAGGCCCTGCAGAAACTGGAGCTGTCCAAAGGAGGGCAACTGGACAGATGATAGGGCTAGAGGCTAGGCTGTGGGAGGATCAAAGGAACAGAAAGGGGGGGGGGGGGGGGGCAGGAAACCTAGTTACTGTATTAAGTATCTGAAGAGCTGTTATGGGGACAAGGGATTAGATGCTTGACCTTTGAGGGTAGAATTAGGAACAATGAGTGCAAGTAATGGGGAGCCAGATTTCAGGGTGGTGGAACACGTGAGCATGTGCTCCCTCCCCCAAAGAGTTCGTGATTTTTAAGGAGGAGCCTAGAGGTCAAAACTTAGCTCAAAGGATTGAAGTGCTGAAAGGGAACTCCAATGCCTTGATCATTCCACAAGTAGCTGCTTCTACATGAGGTAGGTTAGCCTGATCTATCAGGAGAGGGCCAGGGGCACAGAGCCACCTCCCCAACCCCACCACCCCTCACCCCCAACCCAGGAAGGAGCTAGCGACTTTTTGCTTGGCATTCAAGGCATTCCACAATCTGTTGCTGCTTTCCCTTTCCAGACTAATGTGACTGCTCTTTACATACTCTATGCTACAGCTAACCTGCACTGGAGTCTTTCCCCAACATATTCTTAGCCTTTCCTTCCTCCTTACTTGCCTTTGTTTATTTTGTTCTTCCTGTTTAGAATCTCCTTCTTCCCTGTCCTGGACTGCTGAATTTCTATCCATCCTTTAAAGCTCAGCTCAAAGGTCATTTCCTCCCAGAAGCCTTACCTGATTTCTGCAGCTACTAATCACTGACCCATTCACACCTCATATGGTACAGTGCTCAGTACTTTCTTGATATACTCATATCATTTTATTTTTCTGTCCTAGCTGTCTATTTGCATTTTATCTCCCTCACGAATTCTGAGCACTCTGAGGGCAGGGAAGGCATCTTGTCTAAACCTGCTATCTCTCCCAGAACCTAGCATAGGGTTCTGCATTCTGCAGGTGCTTGATAAAGATTTGTTGATGGGGACAGTAGTCCCAACTCACCAGGCTGATTCCCCTTGTGGATCCAAATAGGCCCAACAAGCTGGCTAATAGGAAAGAGGGAGGGGGAAACAGGTTCTAACTCAGGCCAGAGTCACTGAATTTCTTTGGGGGCTTCCTCTGAGTCTGAATTGGGTATATAGGGTTTAGAGCTAGAAGACACCTAGTTCAATATATCCCCCCCCCCACAACATACACAACTCCTTTTTATATATAAGGAAACAAGTCTAGAAAAGTTAAATCACTTGACCAAGGCATCACAGCAAGTGAACGGCACAGTCAGGATTCCAGTCCAGGTCTTCTGATCCCAAAGACACTCTTCCAGGGTACTTTACTGTTTCCCTCCTTTATCCTCATCTCTAGCCACTCCAAGTTTTGGAGCCAAGAAAGCTGGTGAGTTGGAGGTCTGTAACTGTCCAGGATGTGCAAGGAAATCAGCTTCTACTGCCTCCTCAGATCACATCTGCTCACATAGGCACAAGCCTGGGCACACTCACACACTCTCCCCGCCCTCCACTGACTGTCTCGTGGGGAGTCCTACATTCCTCCTTTTTTGCTCATATACTGCTGTCTTAATGACCAAGCAGGGAGGAGGAGGAGCTGTGGTGAAGGGGGAGAAGTTTCCCCTTAATTGGTGCCAGCTGCCACCATGTTTCTAGTTAGTTCAAACTTCCAATGGTTCTTGTCACTCAGATGTAGAGCTATTCTGAGTCATAGTCAGAGAGAAATGATTTGATGTCTCCTCCATACATATGCCCATATGCACACACATGGATACAGATATGCTCACCCATGCAATGAGCCTTGTACTGCTAAACTCTTGAGGCCTGTTGATTGCCCTCAACCTGGTTTAGCCCATCTGCCTAGACGGTTTTATCGGGGTGGGGGTGGGGTGGCCACTGCACATGCCACAGCTTCTTGGAGCCACAGGTGAGAGTGGGACATACTATATTCCTGACCAAGAGCTTGTCATGTCTGGGTTTTAAAGTATGACCCAGAAATTTAAACCCCATCCTCAAATACCATTTCTACGTCCTGAAACAGATTTTTTTCCTTCTGTAGCCCTTGCTTCAGTCTGCAGCAGTGAGGAAAACATTACTGGCTCCCCTCCATTTCTGGGTCAAGACTTTATAATTGTTAGCAATGCTTTCTAGAATCCTTCCAGTCACATCATCTGTGGCCGTGTCAATCACCAGGAGTGACTGAAGTAGTCAACATGTTTGACAAGCCTTGGGACCTTCCTCCCAACTGGCACTACCACCAGGTACTTTGGTGGTCACACCAAGGATGTGCTGAGTGTGGCCTTCTCTTCAGACAACAGCCAGATTGTCTCTGGTTCCCAGGATAAGACTATCAAGCGGGGTGTCTGGAAACTGCAGGGTGAGAGCCACTCAGAGTCCGTTTTTCCTCCATTGACCCATAAGCAATAGGGGTTGTATGGGGTGTTCAGGAGGCCTAGCACCTCTGGTGTGAGGGCTTGCTGAGACCTTCTCAGGGCTGCCCATTCACCTTTGGTGTCCCCCTGCACCCAACTCTCACCTGTGGCTCCAAGGAGCTGTTGCATGAACAGCAGCCACAGCCTGGTAAAATTGTCTTGGCAGATGGGCTAAACCAGGCTGAAGATAACTGATAGGCCTCAAACCCATGAGTGAGTTAGGGGAATGTCTACCCCAAGCACATGAAGACTTCCTCTGGTAGAATGGGCAGATGTGAACAATCTGTTCCAGTGGCCATGAAGGCAGCTGAAGCAGGTGCTGTGGAGTGCTCAGAGCCTGGTCAGGCATCCAAGATGCCAAGGTTATCCACTGCTTCCAGGCCCAATGCCAGTCACCTTGACTGCTGTCCTTTCACCGGACTTTGATGATCCTGGGAGAGAGAGTGGCTGGTGACTTTGTGCAATTCTGCCTCACTTAAATCCAATTCACTCTCAAGTCGAGACATCACCCATCATGTCATCGGTGGTCTTCAAAAGTGAAGGATTAATGACAACAACAAGCAATATCCAGGACTAACCAGCTAGATGTTGTAATGGATAGAGCACTGGGCCTAGAGTCAGGAAGACCTGAGCTCAAGTCTAGCCTTCTGCAAACACTCACCAGCTATGTGACCCTGGGCAAGTTGCATAATCTCTGTGTGCCTGTTTTCTATCCCTATAGAATGGGTAAAATAATAGCACCAACCTCCCAGGATTGCTGTGGGGATCAAATGAGAACATATCCATAAATCACTAAGTACAGTGTTTGGCACATAGTAGGTGCTTCATAAATGCTTGCTTCCTTCCTTCCAGAGCCTTTCAGTGCATGTGTCATTTCAAAGCTGGTTGCTTCTTTCTTGTTCAGGAGGTCCCATTATAACACAGGTGTCAGGGATAGCTTAATTTCCAGCATACTTTATACTTTGACTCTACAAGGTATGGCCTTTTTGGGAGACTCCTACAATCCAACAACGTCCTAAGTCTTTTAAATGCTTTTACCAAGGGCATTAATCCTTTTTAATATGTTTCCTGACTAAAACTCCTGCAATTTTTCCTCTTGCTAATAAAAGAGGATATTTATTAGAACTATCCCAGCTGAGACAATCAGGTACAAGAGTGACGTCCATTTTTCCCGGCTTTCACCTACTCATAACTAGGTCAGGCCTTTCCTTCATGGCAGCCACCCCCAGTTCTTACCTAAGATGCAAACCAAGGTTCCTGCAGACCATTTATACAGATAGTTACCTAATTCAAGGCTGTAGTGGGGTTCATGTGGCCCAACTGTGATGCTGTGACAAGAAAGGAGCTTGGAGTCATGGTTAGGGGCAGCTCTCGGGGCAAGGAGTCAGGAGAGGTGGATTCTGGCTCTTGCTATGCTGTTACTGGCTCTGCGACTTCCTCTCCCTGGGCCTCAGACTCTTTACTTATAACACAAAGGAGCGGACAAGATGGTCTGTAGGGTCCTTCCCAGCTCTGACAATCTGTATTCTGAAATTTTGCCTAATAGTCTCTGATTCTCAGGCTGGCTCAGCCCCCAGCAGCCTGGGTTGTCATGGGCCCTCTCAGGTCCTCACCTCCAGGGCAGTGCCTCCTGATGGGACAGTTTCTTGACTCGGACAGAGCTTGGCAGGCTGCTGCCCCCTCCTCTCGACTGCCTCGGCTGACCTCACGCACTCGGGTCTCTAGGCCCCAGGCTGAACCGCAGGTTTTCCCATCCTGGCTGCAGGGACTCCAGACACTCCAGGGTCCAAATTCACATTCCTCTACATGGTATGGGGTGGCGGTGGGGGTTGAAGGGAAGGACAAGGAGAGGAAAGGAAGAATGTAATAAATTGATAATATATATATATGTATATGTATATATATATAATATATATTATATATGAACTGATAATTCACATTTCCGGAGAAAGACTCAAGATCAAAGACTTAAGAACCAGAATATATTTTGGAGGCTGGTTAGTCCAATCTTTTGATTTGATTTTTGTGAGGCAATTGGGGTTAAGTGACTTGCCCAGGGTCACACAACTAGTAAGTGTCAAGTGTCTGAGACCGGATTTGATCTCAGGTCCTCCTGACTCCAGGGCCGGTGTTCCATCTACTGCAGCACCTAGCTGTCCCACAACCCTTTGGTTTTACAAATGAGGAAGCTGAGCCCAACAAAGATTCAATGAATTGTCTAAAGTCATACAAGACAATAAGTCATAGACCCAGAATTCAAAATCAGGCTAACTCTAAAGTCAGTTCCCTTTCCACTGGACCACTGTGCCTTCCTAAAGTGTTCCTTGCAATAGTTCTGTGAGGTGGGCTGTATATTATTATGCCCACTTTACCAATGGGAAAACTGAAGCCAAGAGAAGTTTGAGTGACATGAGTCACACAACTAACAAGTCTCAGAACTGAGATTAGTGGTTGCTTTGTTTAACAAATAGAGAAAAAATATCAAAGCCAGGAAGATCTGCAGTGTTGGGATTGGAGTCAGGAAGACCTGAGTTCAAATCTAGTCTTAGCACTTACTAGCTGTGTGACCCTGGGCAAGTCACTTAACCTCTGGTTGCCTCAGTTTCCTCATCTGTAAAATGAGGATTAATAATAGCACCTTCCTCCCAGGGTTGTTGTGATGATCAGATGAGATAGTAACTGTAAAGTGCTTAGTTCAGGGTTTGGTATATAAAAGGTGCTATATGTTAACTACTATTATTCAGATCCCACTTCTGACACATAATGGCTGTGCGCCATGAGGGAAAGTCACTTAACACTTCAGTGCTCTAGGGCTAGATCCTCTCTAAGATGCCAAATTGCAGAGAAGGTGCCAACTTGCGTTAGTAGAGCGAATTTCCTCACTTGGGAGTTCTCTAGACCAGCGAAATTACAAGGCCAGTTTCTATCCCTCTCAACTCTGAGTCTGGTGTTACATTATGTTGAGTGGGGTTGGGGTCATAGTCTCCCGTCACTTATCCCAGAATTTGTGACTTGGAAGGGACTTCAGTAGTATGTAGTCCAGCCCTCACATGAAAGGAATTCCCACCAAGACATACACAAGTGGTCATCCGCCCTCTCCTTGCAAGCTTTCCCTGCCAAGGAACGAAAGCCAATCACCTCTCCAGGCAACTTACTATACTTTGGGGCATCTGCAATGGTTTTTCCTAATGTCAGGCCTAAATTAATTTCCTCAACTTCTACCCATTTCTTCTGCTTCTGCCTTATGAGACTAAGCAGAAAGATCCTTTCTCTATTTAACGGCCATTCAAATACTTAAAGATAGCTATCATGTTCCCTAAGTCCTCTCTCTTCTCCAGGGTAAACTAGATCCCAGTTCCTTCAATAAATAATTCATAACCATTATTAATGATCACAATAATTATAACTTCTATCCATAAGAATTAAGCATTGTTATTTAGGTTCAAAATACTTTTCCTTCCATTTTCCCATCAGATTGTCACAACAGTCCTGGTAAGAAGAGAGCACAAATGTGATTTTCCCTTTAATCACAGAGAAGGAAACTGAGGCTCAGGAAAAAAGAGAGATTTATCTGAGACCACCACAGAGTTAGATGATAGTGGGGAGTCTCAGTCACAGGTCATCAAGAAAAAATAGACTGGGGTAGGAGGAGGTTGAGGCAGTGGCCTGTGGCTTCTGGCTTACCTTGGCATTCCCACGTGCTCTGGTGGGCAATGGTGCCTGGTGGGCAGGTGGGAGCACATTTCCCCTTGTGCAAAAAAAACCTCCTTTTGCACCGAATGCAGAAGTCTTGACTGAAACAGCTGTCACAGGTGGACCCACATTCTGTAACACAACAACAGCTTCTGCCATGAGGAACAGTAGGGTAGATGCCCTCTCACCCCCACCCAGTAGCCATCAGGAGCAGGGGAGGGGCATACTACTCAGCAGGGATCTTTGGAAAGGTGGGCAAAACACAATAGTATGGGTCCTAAATGATCCTTATCATGGAATCAAAGAATAACAATAATTAACTTTTATATATCACTGTAAGGTTTACAAAGTTCTTTACATATATTATCTTTTTTGAGTCTTACAGCAACCCTGTGAACATGCCATTAGTATCTCTATTTTACAGTTGAGGAAAATGAGGTTGACAGGTTAAGTCACTAGCTCTGTGATCTTGGGCCTCAGTTCCCACAGCTGCAAAGCTGGGGCATCGGACTCAATGACATCTAAGGTTCTTAGAGGCTCTAAATCTATGATCCTATAATTTGCCCAGGGTTGCATGACTCCAAAG
This sequence comes from Vombatus ursinus, assembly GCF_900497805.2. NCBI lineage: Eukaryota > Metazoa > Chordata > Mammalia > Diprotodontia > Vombatidae > Vombatus > Vombatus ursinus. Next base: position 1,265,724 of record NW_020954564.1, read on the forward strand.
TGTCTGAATGAGATAGGATTTGAATTCAGGTCTTCCTGACCGCAAGTCCTCTCTACTACACTTCATTATTGCTTCTAGGTCAAAGACTGTCAAGTTGAAAGGAACCTTAGGAATCCTCTAATCCAACTGCCTCATTTTATAGGAGAACTTCAGTCCAAGAGAAAGAAAAGGACTTTTTCAAGACCACCCGGTAGGGTGAATTTGGACTTGAAAATCCACCCCATAGGTTTTTCCTGTGTGCTGCACTGACACCTCCATTCCCTATGAGCTGAAGCTTAAGGCAAAGATGATGCCCTAGTTTGAGTTTAGACCCAGAGAGATCAAGTCAGTGACTTAAGTAAGGTCACAAAGTGAGCCTGGAACCAAATCCCCATCTTTGCATTCCCAGGTTAATTTACTACCTATTCGCTTTTGTAAATAGGGTCATGTCAGGCAGTATCAGGAAGGAAGGGAAAAAAAAAACCCTTCTGGGGCCTGGGCTGGGGGAAGAAGGATGATGTGGAGTAGATGTTCTTGGCCACAAGCCCCACATACTTTTGCACCTGTTGACCTCGTGGCCACGCACACCAAAGTATCCATGGGGACAGTCGTGTACACACTTCCCGTACTGGCGGATGCCATCTCGGCGGATGTGGAGAAAAAGTCGTGGCTGGCAGGTGGAACAGCCATTCTCCTCTGAGCAGATCAGACAGCCGGTGCAATTCTCCTTCAGCCCGACCCCCACTGTAGCGAGAACCAAGGGGTAGGTGAGAGAAAGGAGAATCAGGGATGTCCAGACTCAATAGCAACATGTGCGCTCAGTAAAAGCCATGTCCTCTCCTCTTCCCCTGCCACACAAGGATACAGAATTAAATAAACACCTTTTATCAAAATATACACAGCTCATAAGAGCACAACTGTATGGGAATGGAGAAAAAGAAACACAGTCACACCAATGAGACAGGATGCTTCTCCTTATCTCATTAAAGCAGTAGCCTATAAGCACCAGCAACAGCCACGCCTTGATGCTGGTGATCTGATATGATGAAGCCTTAGCTTTAGCTAAGTTATTTTTGAAAAGAAACCTTGTTACACTCTGTAAATGAGTTATTTCCAGTATTGTGGGATCCACAGCGTTGGAGTATTCTGACTTATTGTTCACTTACATGAGTTGATGTACCTCCCTCAGAAAGTCCCCATTCAGGCACTGATCCAGAGAGCTGTGACTGGTATATTGTTTCATGCTAGCAAGGCAGAATTGTAGTAGCTCAAAAGTAATGTGAAATGTGCAGATTTAGAGACATTTCCACTCCAAATGTTCACACAGACTATTTGTGCCCGACCTGTGGTAGAGCTTTCCAAGCTCACGTAGGTCTGATCAGCCATGGTCAAACACATTCTACCTTGACCCCAACATAGTGATATCATTTTGGTCCTCTTCAATTATGAAGGACCACAACCATTGTTCCTAGGAAGAAAAAAGATCCCTTGGAAGGGACTGGTTGGTTTGTATTTACCTTTGAGCAGTAGAAAGAAAGTTGGGAGTCTGAACTGGTCATATTAGGAAGAGCAGTTATTGATGATACAGCCTGAATCTAGACAAAGCCATCTCGGCTTTTGTCTGAGAGAATAGTTGCAAATTAACTTTGAGGTATCCCTGTCTCTGTCCTTCACCTATAACACTTGTCAAGTAAGTAAGGAGAGAGAGAAAGACAGAGAGTTTGAGTCCAACGGGAAAAGAAGTCTATGGCATACTAAAGAATAACACTAAGGAAATAATTATCAACATTATCATAATTCCAATTCATTTATCGTGGTGCTCTACAGTTAGCAAAGGGCTATGATCTTATATGACCCTGTTAGAGCTGATCAAATGCTTTTTCCAGGTAAATCTAGTGTGATGCACATTTTCTTTGGATAGAAACTATTTGGCCATAGGTCCAGAATTCTCCAGGGGGTGATCGAGGCATTAGGTACTAGAAGTTTCTCTGCTTCCGCTTGCCTCCAAGACACTGCTACCTGGATGTCCTCTCTCACCACAGACTCAGTATGTTTAAACTGCTAGACTCATAGAAAGTCAGAAGTAAAGGGACTCTTTGAACATAAAATGTAAGAGATGGAAGGAGTCTTACTTAAAACACAGAACATTGAAGGTCAGACCTGGAAAAAATACATATATATATATATATTCACACACATATAAATATATATATATGTATATATGTATAAATATATATATATATACACAAATTGAAAGGAATGTCAGAGCTGAGAGAGGCCTTAGAATATGTAATGTCAGAGCTGAGAGGCACCTTAGAACATA
>NW_020954564.1:1268035-1373153 GCF_900497805.2 Vombatus ursinus
TTAGAATATGTAATGTCAGAGCTGAGAGGCACCTTAGAACATAGAATGTTAGAACTGGGAAGGACCTTAGAACATAGAATATCAGAACTAGAAAGGAGCTTAGAATATAGAATGTCAGAACTAGAAGGGACCTTAGAACATAGAATGTTAGAACTGAGAAGGATCTTAGAATGTAGAATGCCAGGGCTGGGAGGGGCCTTGGAGAAGATCTAGTCTAACTCCTTCGTTTTATCTATAGGAAGTTGAGGTCCAGAGTGGAAAGGAGACCTGCTCAACATCACATCGTGTATTGATAACAAAGCTGGGACTTGAATTAGGCCTTCAGACTTTCAGTCCAGGTCTCTTCCCACCACACCCTATCCTCCTCCCAACCTTATGCTTCCCTGGGTCAATGAAGGAGGGGAAAACACAGGCCTGGGACAATTGTTCCATTACCTTTTGTTTCACTCTAGGGATAATTTTATCTTTCATGTGAGAGGTTGACTTAAATACTAATAATAGGTCAGTGACAGCTAGGTTGCACAATGGTTAGTGTTAGGCCTGAAGTCAGGAAGACTTGAGCTCAAATCTGGCCTGATACACTTACTAGCTGTGTGACCCTGGGCAAGTCACTTAACTTCTGTTTGCCTCAGTTTCCTCATCTGTAAAATGAGGATAACAGCACCTACCTCCCACTGTTGTTATGAGGATCAAATGAGATAATATTGTAAAGAGCTTAGGCACAGTACTTGGCACATAATAAGTGATTAGCAAATGCTCATTCCCTGATATAGATCTCCCTGTCCAAAACTTTGTGTGATATGGAGATCATTTCACCTCTCTAGTCCACAAGCATTTATTAAAGCACCTACTATGTGTCAGGCACTGTGCTAAGCTTCAGTTAATTTCTGAATCTGTTCAATGAAAGGGTATGACTAGATGTTGTCTGAGGTTCTTGCCAGCTCTAACATTCTATTATTTCTTCCAGATCTGGCATTCTGTATTCTATGTTCTAAGATCCCTTCCTTCTCATATATTCCGACGTTCTAAGGCCCTTTCCAGCTCTAACATTTTATGTTCTAATATCCCTCCCAGATCTCTCATTCTGAGGTTCCTGACAGCTCTGACGGGCCCTGAAATGAGCTTTCTTGTTGGGTGGAGTGCCCTCGTGTGTTTCTACATTGTAGCATCACTTTATGTTTTTTAAGGGCACAATATTGCTTTTAATCACAGCATCAGTAAAATTTGTTAGGAAATCTTTCTCCCCTTCAGGCTTATTTATTTCCCCCCTCCCCCTGCTCCCCTGGATTGAGCAGACTCTGAGTAATGGTGGCTCTTCTCTTCATATCACTTTTTCAAAAGCCAAGAGAATATGGTTTTTATTCTCACACAGGCTGGAAAGTTCTCCCACGCAGACAGCTCCTCACTGGTGAGGTGTGCTTTTAATAAGAGCCTTGTAGCTTTGATTGCAACCTCCTGCAGTGTTCTGAGGGCTACAGATGTGATTGTGGCCCCATGAGACTCTTTTCCTTAATCTCTGATATTCACTTCGGCTCCCCTAACTTCTGCTGTTTCCCAATCAACACCATCTTTTGATAGGAAAATTACTAATTTGATCCTCTAAATACCATCACACATTGCTTTAGAGTTGTCTTGGTACAATTTAAAGAGCCCTTGGAATATGGTCTGGTCTATCCCAAGGGCATTGAGCCATGAATCTTAGAAACTTAGAATTATATATAACTCATAGAATTTTATAATTGCACTTTAGAACCTAAAATTTTTATATTTGAGGCTCTAGAATCAAAAGACCTGGGTTCAAATCCCACCTCTGACATTTACTACTTTTATAACTTTGGATATCTTGCTTTAACATCCCTGGGCCTCAGTTTCCTCATCTGTAAAATGAAGGAGTTGGGTGAGTTGGCCTTTGAGGTCCCTTCTAGCTCCAGGTTTATAAGCCTATGAATCTCAGCATCCTGGTTCCTTGGTCAGTGTTCTTACCACTACAACACGCTGTCCTCTTAAAGAATAGTGCCCTTATGAGGCAATAGAAAGGCGGCTGGAGATCTGGACCAGTTGTCTGCCTAAGTCTCCAAAGAGAGCTGCCTTTTTTGTGATTCCAGTTCCCAGGAGAGTAGAATGAGTTGTCTGGGTGGCCTTAGGGAAAGTGAAGTATAGCTCTCAGGGGAGCTGTATTTCATCCCAGCAGGAGGCCAGGCCCCTTACCTGCTGTATCCCCAAGAGTTATACTCAAATCATCCTGAATGTCAAAGGTGACTTTGCTTAATATAACAAGATCTTGACGTATGGAGGAAACTGTTCCTTGGTCCAGGCCATGTGCATGGAGGTCTCAGGGGTCAGCCCCCCACAGAGATGTTTCTTCCATTTGGCTTCTCTTATGTTAACTTTCCTGGGATCTTGTAGGATAGTAGCAAGCATGTTGCCAGGATACCAAGTGAAGTCATCAGCATCTCAACAGTTAGAGCAAATGTAGTACTCCAGGGCTAGGATATGTGGGATGAATTTTAACTCTTTGGGGACCAGCTAAAGTTAGCACCAGAAGGCATTAACTAAAGACTACCTGGTTCCTGAGTATGGTGGATGATATTACCTGATACTGAGTTTGAACTTGGTTGATGACTAGGACATGCACAGGAAGAGCAGGCCTCAGTGGCATTTGGTGGCTATTTCTATCTGAGGCTCTCAAAGCCCTTAATAATTTCCCTGGAGGCAGATGGGTGATACTATGGATAGAGTGCTGGTCCTGGAATCAGGAAGATCTGAGTTCAAATCCAACCTCAAACACATACTAGCTGTGTAACCCTGAGCAAACCATTTGACCTCTGTCTACTTCAGTTTCTTCAGCTGTAAAATGGGGATAAAAATAGTACCTACCTCACAGAGTTGTTATGAGGATCAAATGAGATAATATTTGTAAAAAGTGCTTAGGACAGTACCTGACATATTTTTGTTTTTAGTTACTTTTCAGACATGTACAACTCTTTGTGACCCCTTGGGGTTTCTTGGCAAGGATACTGGAATGATTTGCCATTTCCTTCTCCAGCTCATTTTACAGATAAAGAAACTGAGGCAAACTAGGTTAAGTGACTTGGCCAAGATCATACGGCTACTAAGTATCTGAGGCCAGATTTAAACTCAGGAAGATGAGTTTTTCTGACTCCAGGCCTGGCACTCTATCCATTGTACTACCTAGCTGCCTGACTGGTATATAGTAGACTAGACAGTAGGCATATAGTGGTGTTATATAACTGGTTATTCCCTTCCCTCCCCTGTTAGCTACCTTTGTGATACAATCACATTGGGAGAGGCTCTTAAAACTGAGGGGAGTGAGTTTCAACTCCAGAACCCCGGTGCATTGCAGGCCTACTTGGGTGATGTTGCTTTCAGGTTTGCACATTGGTGGCCAAAGCATTGTTTATCTATCAGCTCCTGTCTGTCAGAAATAGGGTCAAGGCAAGAAAGGGAGAGGAAGGCAGGTGACCTCCTCCCTCCCTTCCCCCAGCCTCATTCAACTGATGCCAGAAGCAAATAGAACATTTTGTTACTATACTGCATCATATGGTGAAAAGACTGTCAGTGAGAAATCCTGGGTTCAAGCCCTAGGTATGTCACTTACTAGTTGTGAAGATGTGGGCAAGTTATTTTTCCCTATGGGTATCTGATTCTTCCTCTATAAAATGAGGAGGGTAATCCCTGCCCTACCAATCTCATGAGATTATTGCAAGGATCCAATAAGATAGCTAATCTAATTATAACTAAAAAACATAATATGTAAGTGGGGGGTAATAATAGTAATGATAAAAAAGAACAGCAAAGAGGAGGTCTCTTTCCGCAAATGTCTCCTCAACCAAATGTCTCATTGTTTGAAATTCTGCCATCAGGGTTTCATCCCTTTGGGTTTTCAAGACTGTTTGGAAAGTATAAATGATCCTGGGAAGCGACATACCTTCTACTGTTATCAGTTCCATCAGGGAGATAGCTGATATAAACCTAAGAGCAAGTTCCTTTCCATCAATCAATAAACTTTGGGGATAGGGCCCCTACAGTCCCCTGAGACTAGGCTCCAATGAGAGGAGTTGGGGATAATGGATTAAAAAGAGGGGAGAGGGTGTCAAAGACAAGATTCAACATCTCAGGTCGAATGCAGTCTGAGGAATCCCAGGGAGCATAGGAGGAAGCTGGACCTCATCAAAAAGGGAAGAGGCAGTAAAAACCTACCCCAAGGGCCAGAGAGAGGAAACAGGAGGAGGAAAAGGAGGGAGAGTAGAGGTAGAACTGAAGACAGGCAGGCCAGAGAGAAAACTTAGCCGCTCCCAGAAGGAGAACTAGGAAAGTGGGAGATAGGGAGTCAGCCTGAAAGAGGCATGGAGATTGGGATTTGTTCTTGGTTCTGTCCCCGATTTGCTGTGTAATTCTGAGCCCCCTTTTTCTCTGAGAGCTAATATCCTTGTCTTTAAAATGAGGAGGTTGGATTGAATGATCTCTAACCATTCTGATCAATAGCCTTCCAAGGCTAACATCATATATTCTGCATTCTAAGGTTTCTTCCAGCCCTGATATTGAATAATTCAATGTCAAGTTTTTTGGGGGAAATATTTTGTAGTGCTAGGGGTCTTTTGGCCTGGTGACACTGAACTCGTCCTGCCTCCTGCCACCAAGCCAAGTATGGGTAATACTGAACCCAGACAGGAAACTAAGTGGTTGGGGTTGTATTATTCAAATCTGATATGAATAAGAGCTAGCATTTGTATAGCCCTTTAAGACTTAACAGTGATTTACAAGTATTATCTTGTTTTATCCTCACAAAAACCCTGGGAGGTAAGGTGATATTATTATCCTTACTTTAAAAATGAGGAAACTGTGGCAAGCAGAGGTTAAGTGACTTGCCTAGAGTCGCACAGCTAAAGTTGGGTCTCCATCCCATCAAGGACTTTCTCATGTGGTTCAGACTGATAAAAGGCTGGTTTGAGAAGAAAAATCCACTACCAATAGCAACAACAAAAACCTTTCAATCAAATCACCACTTGACCACATGTCTGCTGAGTGTTGAACCCTTTGCTTTGGGCTGAAGAAGAAATAAGAATAAACCTGTTCTCCAGGAGCCCATTTACAATGTAGCTAGAAAGACAGCATTCACTTATATGCAAAAAGTGACTAATAATCCCAGTCAGGTTGTAACCAGTGACTACTTGAGAAGTAGAAAGAATCTTACTTTGAGAGAGTTAGAGGGCCATTTGAATAGAGAATGTCAAAGCAGAAAGAACCTTTACAAAGAAAAATGTCATAATTTGAAAAGACAGTAGAACACAGAATATCAGGGTTGGAAGGGAATCTAAATCATGGGAGAACTTCCAAGATGAGAAGAACCTCAGAATACAGATTTGTTTAAACTGGAGGGGACCTTGAACATAAAACATAGAATGCCACAGGGGGAAAGAACCTTAAAACATAGATTACCCACTGTAGAAAGGACCTAAAATATAGATCATTAGAACATGAAGGGATCTTATAAATGACTTAGCCCAATCTTTTTATTTTACAGAAGAGGAAACTGAGGCACAGCAAAGGTCAGTGACTCCTACAGCAGGTTAATGGCAGAGGTAGAACTCAAACTCAGGCTTCCTAAATCTCTGTTCAGTGGTCTTTCACCACACTGTGATCCCTCCAGATATCCAGAAAAATGAAGTGTTTTCATAACCCAAAGAAATGGAGCTATTATGGTGGAATAATAAGTAGTTGGGTAGATTTTTTAGGCAGGATCCCTAGTTGGAGCACATAAAACTGATGCACAAAGTTGGTTTCTTCCTCCATATCCTTTCTGCTCGAGACTATTGGGATGAGAGGGAGTTGAGGAGTTGGGTGGGGGGAGAATTCTTGGGTGGTTGAGCTCATCTAGGCTCTGTGGGGGGTGGGAAGAGGGGAAGAATGATCATGTGAAGGGATGTGTATGAGATCACATAAAAAAGAAACAAGCATCTTAGGGGAGGTGATTGTCAAGGAGTTACTTAGGGGCAGAGAGAGTAGCTCACTGACCCATCTCCCATCAATCCCCCAGCCCCATTCTCCTCTGTAGTCTCAGGGCAACAGTCACTGTCTGCGAGGGTGGCCCCCTGTGTCTGGGACCCCTAGTCCTGCCTCTTCTCTCTCAAGACTTTGTTTCTCCCTCTCATTAACAACCCACCTTGGACCCATTAGATTGCTCTGGACTCAATTACACATTGGTTTAATGCTTGCAACCTTTGCATCCCAAAGGCTTTACCAGCTGTGTCTTAAAAAAAAGAGCTACAATAAAAATAGACATTCTTTTTTGATTCCTCATTGTACAACCAGCTGGAGATGGAAGAAAGACTCTTCCATTCACTCTCTGGGTGCCTTTGGGCAAATCACTTCCCCTCCCTGGGCCTCAGTTTCCCTATTTGTAAATGGAGAGTATTGAATTGGATGATCCCCAAGGTTCCTTCCAGCTCTGATATCCTATGTTCTACATTAGCTCTCAACCATCATAATTTTTTCCTTTTTTATGTCATGAATTTATCATTGTTATTGTTAATAATGATGATTTCATCTCATCTTTTTAAATAGTGTTCACATCGAAACAGTCCTGGAACAAGTCACTACACTACACTGCTACTATTCTTTTACATTTAATGTTCTCTAGGAATAAAATGATTACTTTTTGTAGTTGAATAAAAGTCTTGGGAGGTCAGCTCCTCTTCTGTAGGCTTGCAGAAAACATCCCTGGGACAACTCCCATAACAGACAGGAGGACAGGGATAATATGCACCTCGTCTTGTTTCTGCATGATTTAGATTTCTTCTGCTAGTGTCCATATTTTGAAAGTTTTCATTCCACATAGCTTGAAGACTATGAGTATTTGATATGGCAGTATCAATTGAAACATTATAAAATGTTTATGATCAACGTTATGTCAGGGTAACTGTGGGCAACAGTCTTAAAATTGTCAGTTTCAACACAGTTTATTTGTAGAATTTTCAAGATTATTTTTAAGTTTATATTTACAATATGGAGTTTTGTAGCCTAATAGTTTATGAAAGATGTTGCGCTTCCACTATATAATTTTAGCTACCAGATTATCTTGCTAGGTATTCAGTAGGTGCTAAATTTTAGCAGCTTACAATGACATGTTGCATGGTTTCTACCATTTTCTTACATAATCTGCACTGACCACTAAGTCCCGCCTCCTAAAGGAGAGCTGTTCTGTAATTTCTGATGGCAATGACAGTAATAAGAACAGCAAACATTTATTTAATACCTACTATCTACCAGTCATGGTGCTAAGTGCTTTACAAATATTATCTTATTTGATTCTCATAACCATCTGGGAGGTAGGGGCTATTATCATCCTGATTTTTACAGAGGAGAAAACTAAGGCAAACAGAGGTTAAATGACAGGGTCACACGAAACTAGTAAGTATCTGAGGTCCTATTTGAACTTAGGTCTTCCTGATTCTAGGCTTGGTACTTTATTGAGTGCTGAATTGGCACCAATAACCTCCACCTTTGTAAATATATTGTTGGCTTATCATCATCATTATTGTTTCATTCTCATCTTTTTTGATAGAGTCCAGATCATTTATAAGTCTTAGGACAAAATTGTTATTTGTCTATTATTCTTTTACATTTAGTTTTCTATCAACATGTGGACAAAATAATAGTTTTATGGTTGGATGAAAGTATTAAGATTTTTTATTATTTAGGGGATAATAGTCCCTTGCATTCGTATAGTGCTTAATAATTTCTATATAGTACTTGATATATATATGCTACATGTGTAGTAGATGTGTAATACTAAGTATAGTATAATTTACATATAGTACTTTATAATTTCTATGCTGTTGTTCAGTTGTTCAGTTGTGTCCAACTCTTTGTGATCCTATGGAACATAGAGGGCCCCATGAACAATGGCATGCCAATACTATTCATGGAGTGTTCTTGGTAAAGATACTGGAGTGGTTTGCCATTTCTTTCTACAGAAGTTATGACTTGCCCAGGGTCACCTAGTTTTTAAGTGTCTGAAGCCAGATTTGAACTCAAAACTTCCTGACTCCAGGCCCAGTACTCTATCCACTGAGCCACCTAGTTGTCTCTATAATTTGTATAGTGTGCTTTGCAATTTTGAGTCTAGTTTGATATACATGATGGCTCTGTTAGGGATGCAACACAGGTATTGTGATCCCCACTGTACAGATAAGGTAAATGAGTAACAGAGAAATAAAGTTACACAATGAGTTGGAGATGGATGTGGAACTAGAAACTAGGCCTCCAGTCTTCCCGTCCAAGACTCCATCTTCTATGATTACACATATACTTGTTTCTCTGAGTGTTTTCTTTTTTTCTGTGAGTACTCTCTTTTTTTAAAGGCAAAATTATGTTGAGAGAAACTGAAATCTCAGCCATTTGGAGCTAATTCTTGCTTGGTAGAAAGAGTATTGAATTTGGAGTCAGAGGACCCAAATTCAGGCTCTGTTAACTACATAAATTTGGTCAAATAACTTTCCCTATGTGATCCCTGGTTTATTTCTGTCTAAAATGAAGGGATTCGATTAGAAGATCTTTCAAATCCATCCCAACTTTCTAAAAAAAATCCAATGAGCTCCAGATTGAAGGTCTTGCTCAGGAATGGTCTCCATCATGAATGGTTCTGTCTCTGGGGTGGCCCTGAGTCACTTTTCAAACTCCAAGCATGGGATGAGTCACAGTGATACCCTTCTAGGTCTAGACCTCAAAGCAAGTTTATCCATCCCAGGAAATGGTAGTGGGGAGGGAGCAGGAAGGATTGAGGAGGTTAGGCCCAAAGAGACATATGGTACCAGGTGCAGGAGGCCAGATGGCAAACAGGCCCTCGTTGAGGGGTAGGAGGAAACAGGAAGTAAACTCTTCTCAGAGCCTAGGGCCACGGGAAAAACCAGTTTTGGCACCACTAAATCCTTACCTCCATTGAGGCCGGAGCTCAAAGAGAAGGGCTTATGCCCCAACCCTGATGACTACCTCTGGACACAGCCTATATCTCTGTGCCTTTGCTCTCATCATTGCTGATGCCCAACTCATCCCATTCCCAACCCTATCTGTTGACAGTCTTCCGATTCCTAAAAGCCCAGCTTGAAGGCCATCTCCTTGGGATTGTTACCATTCTCATCATGCTCATATTTCTATTCTTAGGGTTGGTAAAGCACCTACAAATTGGAAGTTTCCATTTCATAGGTAAGAAACTGAGGTTCTGAGAAATTAAATGTCTTCCCTAAGGCTAGGTAGCACAGTAGATAAAATGCCAGAACTGAAGTCTGAAAGACTCACCTTACTGAGTTCAAATCTGGCCCTAGACACTAGCTGTGTAACCCTAGGCAAATCATTTAACCCTGTTTGCCTCAGTTTCCTTATCTGTAAAATGAGCTGGAGAAGGAAATGGCCAACCACTCCAGTATCTTTACCAAGAGGACCCCAAATGAGGTGGCAAAGAGTCAGACTTGACTGCAATAACTGAACAACAAAAGGTTATGTAATTGATATCAGAGCCAAGATGGAACCCAGACTTCCTGACTTGAGTGGAGTCAGTCTAGTGGTCTACTAGTCTTTCTACTATACCCCTTAGACTGTGAGTTCACAGAAGACAGGAATGAAGTTTTAGTTGTATTTCCATCTTTCCTGGTACTTCACAAAGTGTGCCATACACAGTAAGCACCTAATAAATGCTTCTTGAAATTAAGGCAACTGTTTTCTGTTAACATCTTAGCGTCTTTCATAACTCAAATAACTAGAGAAATGCAAATTGAAGCAACTATGAGTTTTCCCTCACACCCATCAGGTTGGCAAAGGTAACAAAAAAAGAAAATGACAAACGTTGGAGAAGCTCTGGGCAAACAGGCACATTAATGCCCTGCTGGTAGAGCTATGAATTGGTCTGATGGGAATTTGAATCTATGCCCCCAAAACTATTAAATTATGCATACTCTTTGACCCAGCAACATCACGATTAGGCTTAAACTACCAAGAAATGAAATAAAGAGGGAGAAAAACTTGTATGTACAAAAAGATTTATACTAGTTCCTATTCTGGTGACAAAGAAGTAGAAATTAAGGGTGTGCCCATCTATTGGAGGATGGCCAAACAAATGGTGGTCTATGAATGTGGTGGAGTACTTCTGGGAAAGGGATGGTCTCAGAGGAACCTGGAAGACATGAACTAGTGTAGAGTGAAGTGAGAAGATTCAAGAGTACAATTCATAAAGAAAAACAACTCTGAAAGATTAAGAACTCTGATCAATGATATGACCAACCACAATTACAGAGGACAAATGAAGAAGCATGTTACCTACCCCCTGACAGGGAGGTGATGGACTCAGTGTACTAAATAAGACATATGTTATTTTGACCTGACAAATTTGGGAAATTGTTTTGCTCAACTATGAATATTTGTTACCAGTATTTTTTTTTCTTTTCTTCTATGGGGGAGGTAAAAAGGTAAGAAAATAAATTTTTGTTAATTAAAAAATTAAAATAAAGATTCAAAAAATATTATGTAGGGCTGTCCTTAGGGACAAAAGGTCAAAATAAGGGAGTGCCTTATATATTAAAATAAGAAGTACCCTACTTCTCTTTTCTGAGTCCTCTTTATCCCCACCCTTATCAGGTGTCCAGGCCCCTGATGCTGTCTCAGGACCTTTACTTCAGAGTTGAAAGTGATCTGAAAGACTTACATGAACTAATGCAAAGGGGAGTGAGCAGAACCAGGAGAACACTATACATACTAACAACAACATTATGTGATGATCAGCTGTGAATGACTTAGCTATTCTCAGCAATACAATGATCCAAGACAATTCCAAAGGACTCATGATGAAAAATGCTATCCACCACCAGAGAAAGAATGGATGGCATCTGAATACAGACAGAAACATACTATTTTTTCTTTCTTCTTTCTTCCTTCCTTCCTTCCTTCCTTTCTTTTTCTTTCTTTCTCTTTCTTTATTTTCTTCTACAAAATGACTAATATGGAAATGTTTTACATGATTGCAAATATTTAACCTATGTTAGATTGCTTACTATCTCAAAGATGGGAGGAAAGCAAAGAGGGAAGGATAGAATTTGGAACTCAAATAAAAAAAACCCCAACAAATATTTAAAAAGTTTTTATATGCAATTGGGGAAAAAATGAAATATTATTAAAAAGAGAAAGGGACCTGAGTTATTAATAGTATTATCTCATGAAGACACTTAATTATAGTATATGTTTGCTGTTTTGTTTCAGTAAGGTCAAAAATTATTTTTAAAAAACCTAAATAAATAAATAAGGCCCCTTAAAAAAAATCAACCTCCTCCTGAGCCCTGACTCTATTCTGTGTCCTGTTTAGCTGGGCTTTAGCTGGCTATCCTCATGTTATTCTCCTCAAGGGATAAACTCCCAGTCTTCTCTACTCTTGCCCATAATTTGGACCTACCTAGAAAGGTAAGAACTCATGAATCCTATTATGAGCATGCATTCAAATCATGCAGATGACACAAAGCTAGGAGGGATAACTAACACATTAGATGACATGTTCAGGATCCAAAAATCTCTCCCCAGGTTTGAACTTTGGGTTGAATCTAATGAGATTATATTTAACAGCAATAAATGCAGTTTTATGTTGAGTTAGAAAAAATTAATCCCACAAGTCTAAGAACAAGAAGGAGGAAGAGGATGATGATAACGAGGAGGAAGATGATGAATGGGTAGGTAGTAGTTTGTCTGTAAAGATCAGTGGTTTCTAATGGATTGTAAGCTCAATATGAGTTAGCAGCGTGATATGATAATCATCAAAGCTAACCTGTTCCAAGGTTACCTTAGGAAGAATGTAGAGTTTAGGACTAGCTGGCTGATAGTTCCACTGTACCCTTTGATCAAATTATCTCTAGAATATTCTGTTCAGTCCCAGGCTATTAAGGCCACAGATCATCTAGGAAGCACCCAGAGATGGGTAATGAGAATGGTGGGGAACCTTGAGGTCATGGTATATCAGGATAGATTAAAAAGGGGAAGGAATGGGAAAAACACTTATTAAGAACCTCCTGTATACCAGGCACTGTGCTAAGCACTTTAGAAATACTATCTCATTTGATAAAGGAACTGGGGACATTTCTCCTGGAGAAGAGAACTCTTACAGATGACAGCTATATTCAAGAATTTGAAGGACTGTCATGTGGAAAAGGGATTAGAACTATTCTATTTGTCTCCTGGAACAGACCTAAGAAAAAGAAGCAAATTTCAGCTCCATGTAAGGATAAACTTCCAAATAATTAAACCATCCCTACATGAAATTAGCTGTCTGGGGAAGTGGTGAGTTTCCCTTCCTGGGAGGTCTTCAAGCACTTAATACAGTGCCTGGCACATACTAGATACTTAATATATGTTTATTGATTGATTAATTTAAGCAAAGACTGGATGACCACTTCTCCAGTGTATTCTAGAGGGGATCTTTGTTCAAATGTAGGAGGTGGGCCCACACAACTTTCTTCATTGGAGCTGTCAACATTATCCCAAAGTGCCCAAACCTTCAACAAGTAGATGGCCCTTCCAGCTCTGAGATTCTGTGAAATTAGTTAGTCAACAAGCATTTATTAAGAGCTTATTATGTTCCAGGCCCTTCACTAAGGCTTCATTTTATGTCCATGGTGCTTAGTACAGTGTTGAAATCAAGAAGATGAGTCTTCCTGAGTGGTTCAAAATTGGCTTCTGACACTTACTAGCTGTGTGACCCTGGGCAAGTCACTCAACCCTGTTTGCCTCAGTTTTCTCATCTGTAAAATGAGCTGGAGAAGGAAATAGCAAACCACTCTAGTATCTTTGCCAAGAATCCTCATAAATGCACATGCAGTTTACATTAAGACCTTTAGTGTATAGGGATCTCACTACTTATCTGGTGGGAAAGCTAACTTTTGGGGACAGGTCTAGGTGTTAGGAAATATTTCTGTTTATTTAACTGAGATTAGGCTTTCTGCAACTTCCTCTTCTGGCTCCTAATTCTTGTTGCGTCCTTCCTTCTCAAAGAGAACCAATGACATCACAAGGGTGATGTGCTGACTTGCAAGTGAATTGGATTTAAATGAGGCAGAGCTGTGAAAAGTCATCAGCCTCCCTCTCTCCTTCAAAGTCATTGGAGTCCAGTGGCAAGACAAGGGTCAAGATGACTGGCAATGGCCCAGGCTGCAGTGGGGATGGTTGCTGGGAAGGATGGGCCTTCTCATGCTCCTAGTACACAATAAATCAGTAGTTTCTTTGAAAAATAGATCAGAGAAGTCTTTAATTTGGTTTTTGAAGATCCAACTGAAGAAGACTCTTTGCCTGAAGAGCAGTCCATTATCAAATGAGATAACATAAACAAAGCTCTTCACAGACCTTAAAGCTACAGACACATTGACTATTATCATCATCATCACCCATCCCCCTTGCATTAGACCAACTGATGTTCTCCCATACACACACTGCATGTGGAATACTAGAAGAGAGAGTCAGTTTATGCTGTAAACATAGGCAATTGATTGTTTTTGGAATGGAATGGGCTTAGAACAGAATATTAACAAACAATCAGAGCTGGAAAGCATCTACTAACATTAAGCAAAGAATGTTGGAGCTGCGCAGGACCTTAGAGATCATTCATCCATTCAACCTCCTCCTATAACAGAGAACTAGAATGGAAGCTTCCTGAGGTCAGGCACTATCTCACCTTTGCATTTGTATTTCCAGCACCTCTTTCAGTGCCTGTCGTGTAGGTATTTAATGAGTGTTTGTCCACAAGATCACAGATTTAGACATGGAAAAGACATTAAAGATCATCAAATCCAACTTCCTCATTTTACAGCAAAGGAAGCTAAGGCTATGAGAGATTAAGTGACTTGCCAGCTAGTTAGTGGTAGAGGCAGGATTCTAACTCAGGTCTTCTTGAATCCAAGTCCAGTGGCTTCCCAAGTGTTGACTGATTGCTCAAGGTCACACAAGATGAGTTGACAGCCAAGATGGGATTTACCTCTAGGTTCTCATACCTCTCTCCTGTGTCCATATGGCTTAGATTTCTTCTTGAGTTAGGACCCACTGGGAAAATGTCTATAACCTCTGTGAAGAAACTCCTGTGGAGCCACCTCCTATGCCCCTGGGCATGAGCTAGACTTAGCAAAGAAGTGTGTGATTTCAGGAGTACCTGGAAAGCCCTAATGCCCCCACAACCTCCCTTTAATCATCCCTTATGGTATGCTTTTATTTCCTCATTGCCTCAACTAAGCTGCTTGTTGTTGTTGTTGTTGTTGTTGTTGTTGTTGTTGTTGTTGTTGTTCTTCTTCTTCTTCTTCTTCTTCTTCTTCTTCCTCTTCCTAAAGGAAGATTCCTCAGGAGAAGTCATTCCCAGTCATTGACACCTGAATGTGAATGAGGGACCCAAGAGCAAGTCTGGAAGTTGTCTTGGTAAGGTAGAGAAAGAGGGCCATTTCTTTCTATGAAATAGAAATGAGGAGACTGGTGAGTTGAAAAATAGCATGGTAGGATTTAGAATTGGAACTTGACAGTTGGAAGGGATGTTAGAAATTATCTAATCCAACACCTTCGTTTTATAGAGCATGAAACTGAGGTCCCAGTAGGGAAAGAAACTTAGCCCTAGGTAACCCAGAGGGCAAGGCTAGGATTCTAACCCATAGCTCTCTTCCATTTCTATAGCATTTTATAGCTTAAAAAGTACATTCCTCATGATAATCCCATAAGGCAGATTTAAGGTGCAAGTATTTCCATTTTTCAGGGAAGAAAACTGAGGTAGACAGAGGAAATAACTTATCATGCCATGAGTTAGCAACCAAGCTAGGACTCAGACTCAGGTCTCCTGCTTCCTAATCAAGGTTTTTTTCTGTACAAATTGTGAGCCTGGAGGCCATTTCTGGGCCTCTTGGTTTTCCTTTGGATTAATCCTGCAAGAGAGGCAGTGGGCAAAGGACGGTCAGAGTGATCCAGATGTTGCTAGGATGGTCATCCAACATCCTTCTTGGAAAAGAGAGGAAGTGGTGAGACAGCTTGAGCATGACTGCCTGGTCAATGGAAAGAGAAAAGGCCATGAACCCACCACAACCTCAGAGTGAAGAGTGATTTAGATAGAATGAAAGCCTTGGTCAATTGATGCCCCATGGGCAGCCTTGTCCCAACTATAAAAATGACACACTGAAGTGCTGAGAAGAGCAGAGCAATAGTATGTATTGGAGACCAGTGGTAGGAGTTCTGGTCCTAGCTATGCCTCTCATTCAGTGCATGGTCTTGGACAAATTACTTTTCCTCTCTGGACTCTAGTGCCTTCCTCTGGAAAATGGGAGGATAAGGGGTTGAACTAGATGGTCTCTAAGATTCCTTTTACTCCAAGGATGTGTGATTCTAAGATGTGAACCCTGTTTTCATGTTGTTGTTGTTCATCCTTTGTTCTAGAAAAGGACCAATGAAATCACGAGGGTGATGTCTTGACTTGCGTGTGAATTGGATTAAAATGAGTCAGAGCCGCACAAAATCATCAGTCTCACTCTCTCCTTCAGAGTCATCAGAGTCCAGTGGCAAGACAAAAGTCAAGATGACTGGCGATGGCACAGGATGCAGTGGGAGACCTTGGCCTTTTTAAACTAAAATCTTTCCCAGGTCTCAGTATGACTGAGGCAACACCCATTCAGTGAGTAAGGGCTAGGTAAGCCTGGAGACAAACAAAAGATGGTCTAGTTTGCCATCAAAAAAGAATCAATCTAGTAGGGGAAGTGCCTCAGAGTTTCTGGCCAGAACGAGGCAGTCATAGGGAAGACAGATTAAACTTGTAAAGTTTGGCTCCACGGGAGAGAAACAGGATCAATGTGGGGGAGGTACAGGGAAGCCAATTTCAGCTCAATATAATAGAAAGTCTGCAACTGGTCTGGTCATGGGGTGGAATGCCTCAACAAGTAGTGAGTTTCCCATCACTGAGAGTCTTCAAGCAGAAGCTGGGAAGCAAGTTGTCAAGGATGTTGCAGAGGGGATTTCTGCTTAGAGAGGTGTTGGACCAGATGCTTTCTGAGGTCCTTTCTAACACTGGGGTCCTATCGCAACAGTGATGTCAGCATAGACTTACTACCAAGAGTGCTGCTGCCCCTCTCCCAGCTCATCAGGCTAATTTATCAGGCCCAATAGAACATGACAGAGATTCATCAATTCACGGAATGTGAAGTCCAGACTTAAAGAAGAGACTTTAGAATGCAGGGCATAGGATGTTACAGAGCTAGGAAGGACCTTGAAATATTTATTAAGCATGTATTAAAATGAATTAATAAATATTTGATAAAGAAAACATAGTATGTCAGAGTTAGAAGGGAACTTAGAAGGACATCAGAGGCAAATGGGACCATCGTTTACAGAAAGGCAGGGCCCCTGGGTTCAAGTCCACCTTGGATACTTACTAGTTGTATGACCAGAGGTAAGTCATGTGATCATAGATTCAGAGCTGGAAAAGACCTTAGAGACTCTTAAGTCCAATCCCACCATTTTATAGATGAGGAAACTTTAAACACATAAAGACTAAATGACTTGCTTAAGGTGGCATAGCTAGTTTCTGAGGTGGGATTTGGGAGTTGAACCCAAGGTCTTCTTGACCCCAAGTCCAGTGCCCTATTATGCCTTGCTGCCTCCTGACAAATCATCTAATGTTTCTGAACCTCAATTTCCTCATCTGTAAGATAGAAACAATAATAACTATAATACCTACCTCACAGGGTTGTCGTGGGGATCAGTGAGTTAATGTATGTAAAACATTTATCAAGCCTTATAGAGCTATATAAACCTCCTCTCCTCTTCCTCTCTTCTTTATCCTTTTCTCCTCCTCCTCCTTTTTGTTCCTATTCTTATTATCATCTAGTGCTCATCGTTCAAGAGATTCTTATTGTCATCTAATGCTCACCTTTCAAGAGACTCAGTATCTTTCTGTATATTATTCCTTTATATTATGCAAATTATTTCAAAGGTAAATAAAATGTTTGCTTTTTTAACTGATCAAAAGCATAAGATCATTGTGTGTAGGTTCACTGAAAAAAACCAAAATCAGGACAATTCTAATAATAGACAGGATAGCTATCATTCACATAGGTTTTTTTTTTTATTTACATAGGTTTTTAAGATTTGCAATGTCTTTTTAAAATATATCATTTTATCCTCACAACAATCCTGGGAGGTAGGTGCTATTATAATCCCCATTTCACTGATTATGAAACTGAGGTAGAAAGTGGTTAAGTGACTTGCCCAACATCACACAGCTAGTAAGTGTCTAAGGCCAGATTTGAACTTAGATCTTCCTGACCCTGAGCCCTGCGCTCTATCCACTTCATCACCAGCTGCCTAGATGACAGTGATGATGTGTACCTTTTCATCCAATTTCTACATGATTTTGATTTCTTCCATTAGGTCTCTATATCTTGAATGTTTTTCATTCCATATAGTTTGGAGATAATATGTATTCATCATGGTGACATCAATTAAAATGTTCTAAATTTTTATGGATCAATGTTATGTTCAGGCAATTATCAGCAACCATTGAATTTGTAATAACATTTCACTTTCAGTTCAGTTTATTTGTTGAATTTTCAAGGATATTTTGGGATCTGCATTTGCAGGGATTCATGTATCTGATAGTTTATGAAAGATAAACAGCTTCTGCTGGCCGCTTAAATAGGTCTTTCTGGTTACTTAGTGGGTATTAATTTTTTTTTATAGCCTGCAGTGACAAGTTGCACAGTTTTTCTCTTTCCTTGCATCATATGCACCAATAAATAAATCTGGACTCTTAATGATAACATTTCTGTAATCTCTGACGTCAATGATCTGATCATTAATCACTATCATAAACTCCTTCCTTTCTATAAACAAGTCTGCATGACTCAGTCATTCATTCAATTCCTCTTTGTCCATACACGGTGGATGTTGCCCAGAGAAGGCCTTTGATTCCATTCTTGGATAATTGGCCACTTAATAAGTGATCCAATCGGAGGTGGATCACTTCAAGTTCCATTCAACAAATCCGATGGTTTGTACTAATTTCTTACCTTTACAATGACTTGGTGAATTGTCTGTTAGTTCCGGAAGTGTTATATAAATTGTTCACCAATTTGTCAGGTGCTCTGAGAACATAGGATCAGAGATTTAGGGTTGGAAGGGACCTTAGAGGCTACTGAACCAAACCCCCTCATTTTACAGATGAGGAAATTAAGGCATAGAGTAGTTAAGTGACTTGACTAGGATCACACAGCTCATAAGTCTCTGAGGCAGGATTTGACCTTGGGTCTTCCTGACTCTAATTCCAAGTATTTCTGCTACAATATCAATTCTCATCCACCCTTTTGATGGAGAAGTGTTCATCTTTCTACAACTGCCTTGGGGATAATGTTTCATTAATGTTGTTATTGTTTTTTGTCATTGTTAATAAATGTCAGGGCTGGAAGGACTTTCAACACAAGCCTCAGAGCTAATTGTTGTTTGTTCTTTGTTCTTGAAGAGGACCATGACCTCAGGAAGATGATGCCATGACATGCCAGTGAATTGGATTTAAGTGAGGGAGGGCTCTGCAAAGTCACCAGCCTCACTTTCACCTCTGGCACCATCTGGGTCCAGTGGCAAGATATAGATCAGGACAATGAAGATGACCCCTTCCTCCCCCCCAGAGCTAGTAGAGGCCTTAGAATAGAGAATGCTGTAACTGGAAGGGACTCAAAGATCACCTAATTCACACTTTGTCCCATTTTACAGATGACTGAGACCCAGAGAGGGAAAGTGACTTGCTGTACATCACACAGATAATAACAAGTGGCAAAACTTGGACGAAATCATAGATGCCCTGACTTCTAGTCCCATGCTGTTTCCATGCCACCACACTGTTTCTCATTCCCAAAAGCTTGTGTTTTAAAAGAAATTAGGCATCGATGGCCATGGAAATATTTGGAGTCTGGAAAAGAGTTTCTGGGAGAAAAGACAATAGGAGAATCAAGTTGTTTTACTCTGGACACAAAGTGGAGAGGTGGATTTGATGAGGACAATCCCAGGTGTGAAGGCTTATTCCATCTGGAAGAAGAAAATGAAGTAGTTTCTGGTTTCTATCCCTCACAGAATAACAACAACAGCACATTTCTTTATCTCTTTAAAGCTTACAAAGTGCCCTATACATCACATCCATTTAAAGTAAACAGTACAGGTATAATTATTCCTTTTTTTCCTGGAGGCAATTGGGGTTAAATGATTTGCCCAGGTTCACGTAGCTAGTAAGTATCTGAAGCTAGATTTGAACTCAGTTCCTCCAGACTCTAGAATTAGTGCTATATCCACTGCACCACCCAGCTGTCCCTCATTGTTCCCATTTTGTAGATGAGAAACCTGAGCATTAAAGAGATTAAATAACTTCTTTATAGTACCTAGAATACTTAGAGCCAGAAATTGAGCCCAGTTCCCTCACTTCAGGACCAGCAATCCTCCTTCCAGAATACCCTGATAACAAGAGGGACCACAGACAGAGACCATTAGCTAGAGATAGGTTCAAGTGCAAATCCTGCGGGAAGAAGACCATCTTATTGTCTTCCAGGATCCAGTTGAGTCCATATATATAGGGAGGTCACAGGATCACTGGGTCATCACATCCCATCCCATCCCACCACAGAACAGGAGAAAAAGCCAGGGACTGAGAGATGAGAGGTCTGAGTTTTAAGTCCTATTGTTGACTTGTGTAACCTTGGACAAGTCATTTCCCCCTCTTGACCTCAGTTTTCCCAGTCCATAAAATGAACGGGTTAGACTAGACGGTCTCTAAGGTTTGTTCTGGGTCTAAGTTCTACATCCTTGTGATCCTTACAAATTCTATAAACATCCATTATGCCTACTGTTTGTTGAGGACTGTGTTAGACACAAATTGGCATAGAAGAAATACAGAGTCAGTGTGGTACATTGGAAAGAGCATTAGATCTTTTGTCAGAAATCCTGGGTTCATAAGCCAGATCTCTTACTGCCCCTGTGACTTTAGGCGTGTATCCATGGATACACTGGAGTTGGGAAGATTTGGGATCAAATGCTGCCTCAGACAGCTTCTCAGCTATGTGACCCTAGGCAAGTCACTTCGCCTTTTCTGTTTCATTTTCTTCATCTATAAAATAAAGGGTTTGGACTCAATGGGCTGTAAGCTCCTCTCCACATTTAAATTTTGTGATCTGATGATTTATGGCTTCTGGTCCCCAATGTGACTAGGAGTCAGGAAACCTAGGTGTTTATTCTGGGCTCGGCCAAATAATTCACTCACGTGACCTTAGGCAAGTCATTTCCTATCCCTAGGACTCATTTCCCCATCAGCAAAAAGAGCATGATTCCTTTTCTTTCCTACCCCACAGGGCTGTGGTGGGATGTGATGAGATTCGGAAATCCTCTGGAGCATTTCAAATCGACCGACTGGGGAGGACCACTCCAATCACCGCCAAATCCCCTTTCCCAGATGCTATCCCCTTGTGACAATGTTGGCTCTGCCCCAGGGCTTGGGGGGAAACCCCAGCTGGGGCTCTTCCACTCCCCTCAATTAGCCTTCAAACAATCAGGTTCGAAAGCAAACAAGACCCCATTTTACACCCAGGCCTGACTTCCCATCCCTGGGAAGCCCCAGCATATTTCAAGGGAAATGGATCCATCTGCTTCTCGTTAACTCACACTTAAGTCATCAAAATGTTGTTTTGTAAGAGACACTTGAGTTCCAAGCAGCCTTTCTCAAGTCTTTTTGTCTTCGAAACAGAAAATTGCATTTTGCCAGCTACTAATGACTCCTGAGCCGAGGAGTCTCACTTCTGATCTGGGACCAGGGACCCAGGAGGCTTCTATGGGT
The DNA here is from genome assembly GCF_900497805.2 of Vombatus ursinus. Taxonomy (NCBI): domain Eukaryota; kingdom Metazoa; phylum Chordata; class Mammalia; order Diprotodontia; family Vombatidae; genus Vombatus; species Vombatus ursinus. The sequence continues at coordinate 1,288,914 of NW_020954564.1, forward strand.
ACAGGCTTGGCGTCATGCTAGTCTCTTGCATAAGGCACACACAAGTCATTTCTTCCGAATTCAGGTTGGTTTCTGACCAGATCGAACCACAGTGACATTTTGGGGGCTGGTGCCTGTGTGATGAAGGGAAGGGGGGAAGGAGAGAGTGGAAAAAGCCCTGGATTCAGAATCAGGAGACCTGTATTCAAGTTCAAATGCTACTACTAACTTAGCTACATGAACTTCAGCTAGTAACCGAACCTCTGTGTGCCACAGTTTATGTACTGTGACAAAAAGGGGGCTTGGGTTAGATGGTGTAGGAGAAAGGGCACTGGGTTTGAGGTCAGAGAGTCTGGATTTATAGCCCCAGCTCTGCTTTTCTGGGTGTCCATTTCCTCAGCTATTAAATGAGAAGGTTGAGCTAGATGACAACTAAGAATTCTCATAGTCTTAAGTCCTGTGATCTGAATGTCTCTTCCATCTCTGCCGTTCCATCAGATGATCAGGCCATAAAACTTAGGGGAAGTAACATCCATGATGAGTTCCCTCATCAACCAAATCCTTTTGTTAGAGGTAGCTTGGTGGTTCAGTGGATAGAGCTCTTGCTGGACCTCTAGTTGGGAAGATCTAAGCTCAAATCTGCCTTCAGACACTTACTAGCTATGTGACCCTGAGGAGGTCACTTAATCTCTGTGTGCCTTAGTTTTCCATTTCTATAAAATGGGATAATAATAGTACCTGCCCCTTAGGGTTGTTGTGAGGATAAAATGACATTCTTTTGTAAAAGCGCTTAGCACAGTGCCTGGCACATGGTAGATGCTTAAAAATCCTTGTTTTCTTCCTTCCTTCCTTCCTTAGGACTAGTGGAATCTGGGTAATCTGTGTATTTGTGCGTATGTGTGAGTGTGTGTGTGTGTGTGTGTGTGTGTATGTGTTTGTGTAGGGGATTCTTGAAACATTCTTGGGGACAATATGCCAATTAAATGAGAGACAGCTTAACTCTCCCTTCCAAAAGATGAGAAAAGAAATATTGACCATGCCATAATCCCTAGACAATTCTAAGGGAAGTAGAATTAGAATTCTTTAATTCTTCTTGTTATAAATTAGAGGTAAAATAGATCTTAGAACATGGAACATCAGAGCTGGAAAGAATTTTAGAGATAATCCAGTGACTCCTCTTCATTTTACAGATGGGCAAATGGAGATGAAGAGGAAAAATGACTTGTTCAAGGTTACACAAGTCAGTGATAGAGACAGAACTAAAACACAAGTCTCCTGTCTCTCAGTCCCTGGCTCTTTCCCCTGGGCCATGTAAAGTTTTCAGTTATTCCAGACGTAGGCCTGTTTGGTTCTAACCTACAAGCCTCATCTCCTGTTCAAAACATACCCTTTGCTGCAGACAGATCTCCTAACAGTCTTCCCTATGTACAACACCAAATTGATGGCTTCTCTGTCGTTGGAATAATTCAATTCCATTACCTCCCTTGCAGGGCTATCTGAGGAAATTAATCAACAAGTTTTTGCTTGCTGTTTGCCGGGAACCATGCTAGGCTCTGTGGATACAAGTCCGAAGGATGAGGTAATCCTTAGTACTTCATAAAACTAAAAGTGCTCAAGTTCCAGTCCACCTTGATCTATCCCTTCTTCTCTCCCATCCTATTCCATCACTCTGATGATAAGTACTGCCATTTCTATAGCACACTAAGGCCTATAGACTCCATTTTTTCACAACAGTCTTGCACAGTAGGTAGTGCAAGTATTATTTTACAAAGAGTAAACTGGGCTTGAAGAAGAATGGTGACTTGCCCAAGGTTACACTGCTGATGTGTCAGAACCAGGATATAAACGCAAGTCTTCTGACTTCAAGTCCAAGGCTAGAGCTACAGCAAAATACAGTGGAAAAGAGCAAAATTGGGTTTGGAGTCAAATCACAATCACAGACCTGGTGTTAGAGCTTGTGTCCATCAATTACGACCCGTGTGACTTTGGGCAAGTTACCTGACCTCTCTGGGCCTCAGTTTCCTCATCTAATGTCCAGGGTTATGGCCTCTGAGGTCCCTTGCAGTTCTAATCCATGATCCTTTGATCACATTGCCTCTCAAGGCACAGCTTACACCTCATCTTCTGGAAGTTTTCCCTGACCACCCTCTTCCCCAGTGACCACTCTCTCTCCTCAGTTTCTGTGGCCCTACAAAGTCCGAAAGAGAAGTCAACAACAAGCATTTGCTAAGGACCTACTATGCACCAGAAACTGTTGGGCATGGCTCATGCATGTCTTTGGGTGGTTTATGACTATTTCTTGAGTGTTAGTCTTATCTTCCCATGTGGGTTCATGAGAATAGGGATCATATATACTTTGTCTTGATATTCATCAGATAAAGTCCTGAGAAAGACAACTCCCATGATACTTCGTGCCTAACAGGTGCTTAGTCATTATTAACAATCCCTTTCATTTCTGTAAGTACTTTTAAAATTCCAGATCAATTTCCTCACATCAGCCCCGTGAAGGAGACAATGCTAGGATTGTTACCCCCATTGTAGAGATTGAAGAAACAGGCTCAGAGATTTGAAGGCCTAGTGGAGAGTGCTGACTCTAGAATCAGGAAAATCTGGGTTCAAATCCCAGCCTGCTACTTATTACCAGCATGACTTTGGGCAAGTCATTTAACCTGGATGGGCCTCCTCTATAAAATAAAAAAAACCTTGAGCTAGTTGATCTTTGAAGCCCTTTCTAGCATCAAATCTATGGCCCTCTGACTTCACCAGTCACCCAGTGAGTAGACAGCAGAGGGGTGATTGAATCTAGATCTAACTTTGTAAATGATCTTGACTCTAAATGCCAATACACTTTATATTACACAATGATGCTGTATTATAACACATTAATTAATCTTCCACCCCTGACAGGCACTTGTGATGCTGCAGCTTCACAATCCTTTGATCTGTTTGCTTGAAATAAGGTTGCCACATTATACATAATGGTACCTTACATATCTGTCCAACCTTCCACACCCGATTCTAATTAAGGTCAGACACACCAAGCATTTTCTCCTGTCCCAGGCACCTTGGCAACTCTATCCCCTTGCTGATCACAGATTCTCAGATAGAAAAAAACAAAAAAGGAACCCCCTTCCTCATTTCTTTCAACAGTCATTCTTGAAGTCAGTAATCTATATACACTCTCTTGTTCCAGTTACCTATCCTTAGTTCAGCCCAGCCAACACAGTAGAGAGAGTGCTGAATGTGGACTCAGAAAACCCAGGTTCCAGACCTGGCTCCACTATTTTATGGACATAAAAGTGATCTTAGCCACTTCCTCTCTTTATGCCTTAGTTTTTCTTCTATAAAATAGAAATAATGTCCCTGTCTTATCCATCTCAGGAGAAGTAAAGAGAAGGATGAATTTAAGAATATTTTATAACCACAAAGTGTTATACAAATGTGAAGGATTATTACTGACTATTTTCCTCCAACTCATCTGCAATATTTAGAATCCACATGCACAGAACATAGAATGTCAGAGCTCTAAGGGATCTTAGAATGTCGATGTCATAAAGAACCTTGGAACATAGAATATCAGAGCTGGAAGGGCCCTTAGAACATAGAATGTTAATGTCATAAGGAACCTTAGAACATGGAATGTTAGAGCTAGAAGGGCCCTTAAAGATCTGGTTTACTACAACTCCCTCCTTTTCCATGTGAGAAAACTGAGGCCCAGAGAGGGGGAAGTACTCACCCAAGATCACACAGTGAATTAGCAGCCAACCTGGTACAAGAGTCCAGGGTCCTAACTCCCAACTTAGGACTTTCTCCCTTGAGTTACCCTGCTTATCTCTTAACGCTGGATGCTGGGGACCAGCTCCCTTGACCCTGGCCCTGCTTATGGTCGACAGTCTTCACCAAATTTGTGTTCCATGTTTCCCTGATGGGCTGGGGGAAGGGAGAGGGAGGGTTGAGGTGAGGGAAGGAGTAAGGATGTGAAAAGAGAAAACAAGTCCTGAATCCCCTTCCCAGTTGTCCCAGAGACCAGGGACCATACCTTGTTTCTTGCTGTGGTTTAGGGCGAACATTTCCACAGCGTTCCCGAATAGCAGCAGTATGAGCAGGATCCAGGGCATCTGGACAGCAATCGTGGTGGGCAGGGGAAGAGTCAGATCATCCAGTTGGCGGGTGGAGGGGGGGAAGGACTCTTGCCAGATGCCGACAGAGTGCCAGAGGGAGGGAGAGGTGGCAGCAGAAAAGGGGGCTCTAATGTGAGTGGCTCACCAAGGGGGCTCTCACCATGCCCTCAGCAGCAGTGGGCTAGTCTGATTCTGGAGGGGACTCTGAAGGGACCCAGAGCTCAAGGTGGCATGGAGGGTGGGGTGGCCACACGCAGCTGGCTATCAAGCGCCTCTGGGAGGCATGGCCTGGAGGGCTGGAGAAAGGCTATGGGCAGCCTGCTCTCCACATGCCCTGGCTTTATAAGCCAAGCCTTTCTCCAGTCCACTTCCCAAGGGGAGAAGCTGAGCCACCCACCCGGCTCCCAGCCACCCCTCAGGAGGGCAAACCTGGGAGCAGATTGGCTGCTGTTGGTTGCTCTTCAGTCAGGCTTGGCCTGCGCCCCCCGTCCTGCTGCCTGCCCGCCTGAGGCGGGAGCCAGGTTAACAGTAGGAGTGTAAGGAGACCACTGAACTCAAATGATGGGGTGGAGTCAAGGAATTGGGGATTTAACTCTCTCTCAACTGAATTAGAAGAGTCTCCTCCCCAGCTCCCGTGCCGTGGCCCCAGAGCCGTTTGTGTCTGTTAGTCACAGTCTAGCTGTGAGTGCTCCCTCCCTCCCTCTCCCCTCCTCTCCCTCTCTCTGTCTCTCTGTGTCTCTCTCTCTTCTCTCTGTCTCTGTCTCTCTTCTCTTCTCTCTCTCGCCCATTGTCAGCTCATCTGTCTCTTCCCTTTCTGCCTGTGCCTCTGTCTCTTCTGTGTCTCAATCTCATAGACCATTTGATTATCCTCCCCTCCCCAACCCCTACACACCTAATTTTGACAGAGGAGGAATCAATATGTGAAGGGAGGAAATGACTTTCCCAAAGTCCCACAAACAGCTGGTGACAGAGTTAGGACTCATGCTCAGATCTGACTCCCAGTCCAGTGCACTGTTTTCTGGGTAGGCTGCTCCCTTCTCTGTGTTTTCCCCCATCTTTCTCTGCTTTTCTCTGTCTAGTTCTCAGTTTGCTTGTCCCTATCTCTCTGGCTCTGTGTCTATGTCTGTCTCTGTCTGTCTCTCACTTGTCTATCCTTGGTCTCCTTCTCTTTCTCAGGTCCTCTCCCACCTGTCTGTTTCTATTTCTGCTTCTCTCCTGCCTTTCCATCCCTCTGTCCATTTGTCTCTGTCTTACTCTGTGCGTCTCTCTCCTCCATCTATATCTGTTTCACTTTGCATATGTCTGTCTCTCTTTTAGCCTTCCTGCCTTTTATGTTCATCTGTATCTCTGTATCTATATCTCAGTTTTTCTTAGCAGGGTATCCCTCCATGCATCTGCTCTGTGTGTGTGTGTGTGTGTGTGTGTGTGTGTGTGTGTGTATGTCCTTGTCTCTCTAACTGTCCCTCTGCCTATCCCTTTCTCATTATGAGGAAGGATGAAGAAAGCCATTTGGACTTCCTAGCCCCACATTGCCTGGAGAGGTATTCTGGACTCAAGATGGAGGACCCAAGTGGGGCAGAGGAAACAAAATGGCAGACTCCACCAAAGTAACTTCTCTCAAACTATTGTGAATCAGTCTGTGATCCCTGCCAACCTGGTGTTTGTCTTTTCCAACCTCATCTCCAGAGGGGCTTATTTTCTTTATTCATTTCTTTTTTATTTGCTCTTTAAGAGTCAGATTCTTGCTTATCCAACTTAGTGTTCAGTAACCCAGCTGATGCCCAGCAGATCTCCAGGGCTTCACCCAGGACAGGAAGTTAGTTGTCCTCTTTGACAAGTAACTCAGACACCTAAGTTCTGGACTGCAAAGCCACCAAGGTTCTAGTCACAATGGCATAGTGATAAGTGTCACAGGACCTGTGTGATCTTGAGCAAGTCTCTTAACCTCTCTGGGCCTCAGTATCCTCATCTGTAAAATGAGGGAGTAGAGCTAAATGATTTGTAAGGTCCCTTGAAGCTCCAGATCTATGATACTATTATCCAGTCCTGGTCCTGTTTCTTCTCAGCTCCATAACTTTAGGCAAGTCTACAAAATGTGGAAGTGTCTGAGCTTCTGATATTGCCACTGTCAGCAAGTCTATGATAGTAAGGATCCCACTGTCAAGGAAGGAGCTCCTTCAGAACACAACAGATAATGCAGGTGCAGTCAGGGTCACAGTTTCTGAAAAAGTAGCAGGCAGTGTGATACAGTGGAAACAGCAATTGAATAGGAGGCAGGAGACCGGACTTGTATTTCTCCTCTACTACTAACTCTCTGTGACCTTGGCCAAGTCCACTAACTTTTCTGGGTCTGAGTTGCCTCATCTATAAAATGGGGACAAAAATTTCTCATTTGTCTAAAGATATTTCCAGTTCTAGAATCTATGATTCTATGAGGCACTGAGGTCAAATATTTGCTGAAGAAGAGAAAAATGGCCAAAGTCAGCCTCTGGAGGAAAATTGTGTTTGGAAGCAATTTAAAGAAACATGTCTTCTTCATCCTGAGATGAAAAGAAAGACAGTTCAATGCAATGGAGAGAACCCAGAAATGGGAGTCTGGAGACCTGAGCTCTAGGCCTGACTCTGCAATGACTCCTCATGTTACACCAACTTGTCTTCTCTTGGTCTCAAAATCTTCATCTGTAAAATGAGGGGGTTTGGACTTAGATGGTCTTGAAAGGCCTTCCCAGTTATAACATTCTCTCTTCTCACAAACTGGATGAGTTGGCATCCAAAAAAGGCTAGAATGATGGCCCAAATCTAATTAGATGAAATTTAATTGAGATAAATGTAAAGTGTTGTCCTCGGGATCAAAAAGTCAAGTGCTCAAGTACAAAATAAGCAAGGTATAGGGAAGATGACAGTTGATGTGAAAATCATCTGGGGATTTTAACAAACTTCAGGCTAGATATGAGTCAACAATACGACTTGGCAGTCAAAAAAGAGCTAATGCTATTTTAGGGTGTATTAAGAGAAGCATAGTGTCCAGAATGAGGAGGGCATTGGCAGTTGATAGTTAGTAGACCCATCTAAGGACCAGATCTATCACTTGCTAGCTGTGTGACCAGGGCCAAATCATTTCACTTTTCTGGGTCTCAGTTTCCCCATCTGTTAAAATGGAGAGACATTTTAGCCTCTGACACCATCCCTGTCCGACCACATCTGGACTTCCATTTTCAGCCCTGGGTGCCACACTTTACAAAGGACATTGGTAAATGGAGAGCATCAGGGAGGACAGAGAATGAGAGGCCTCAGATCCATGCCAAACCAAGAGCAGCTGAAGGCAATGGAGGTGATTATCCTAGATAAGACTTAAGAAGAACATGAGAGCTATCTTTAAAAATCTGAAAGGCTCTAGAAGTATTTGGCTTTTCCTCGTTTGGCCCTAGTGGGCAAAAGCAGAAACAAGAGATCAAAGTTACAAAGGTGCAGATTTAGGCTTGATGTATGGAAAAACTTGCTAAGAGTCAAAGCTCTCCCAAATCTGAATGGAGGTAGTGAGTTCTCCCTCCCTGAAGGGGGATGACCACTTGTTGGATATGTTGGAGAAGGAATTCTTGGTCAGGTATGAGTTGGACCACATGGCCCTAAGATTCTGCATCAGATCTAACACTCCACTTCCTACACTGTTAGGGACCTTCTGGACCTAATGTTCTTCGATTTCCCCCCTCTTTCTCTTTCTGCTCTCTTTTCCTTGTTCTAGTTCTCTCTCTGGCCATTCTGTTCTCCTCATTTTTTTCACCTCATTTCATCATCCCTAGAGACAATATTTCAACTTGTCTCCAGAAAGTTTGAGCCAGGCAAGAGAATTGCTTCAAACCAGTCAATGCCCCCCCCCGCCCCCCCAATCCCTCCTTGGAATAATGGCTGGTGTTTTTTTTTCTCTTTTTAATACCAGTGTGAAATAAATTGAAAAATTACCCGTAAAATGCAGGTTTTCAGCGGCTGGCTTGAAACTTCTTTCCATAAACAAACAAGTTTAAAGAAATGCCTTAATATGCTTTCATCCCCTAGTCATTCACATCCCTGTGTGGGCGGAGAGGGAAGGAATGGGCTTGGAGGGCATTTCGTTTTTTGGGAGGGGAGGGGGGAAGAAATTAGAGATGCCTGGAGTAAGAGCAGACTCCTGTAGGTCAGTGAGTGCACCCCTCTCTCTTGGACCAACCAGACCTCTCTGGCCTTTGCAGTTCTCCCCCAGCTTAAGGCCATAGGGTCAGAGATGACTATTAAGACTGGAAGGGGCCGTAGTGAGCATATAGATAAGAGGTCCTTAAGCTGGGATCCATGGACTTCCAAGAGGTCTATGGATAGATTTCAAGGAATCCATGAACTTGGATGGGTAACAAAATATATGTTTTTTCATGAACTTCCAACTGAAATTAGCATTCCCTTCAATTATTTAAAAACATTGTTCTGGGAAAAGGGTCTGTAGATTCAACCAAATCGTCAAAGAGGTCCATAGCTTAAAAAAAAGCGTTAAGAACCCTAGATCTAGATCATCTCTAGATTTTTATTTTTGCAAGAGGAAACTGAGGCCTAAGGACTGGCGGAACATCACAGTGCATGTTTCCATAAAGCAGGCAGAAGAGAGTAAAAGAAAGGAAGGTGGTGAGTAGCCTAGCATTGTAATAGGAGACATTTAGGCTTAATATTTGGAAGAACTGCTCAAGACTGAGGGTTCTAATCATAAAAAAAATTATAGAAAAATATCTCATAGGCAACGTTCTTTCTGAGATAAAAGTATTCTCGTGTCTAGCGGCAGTGGTATGGACCAGATGATCTCTTTGGGTCCCTTCTCATGTCAAGATGCTACAATTCTGCTCTAATGTAAGAGGATCCTAAGAGGCATCCTTCTTCTGCTCTTCTTAGGCTGATCTAATCATTATTTCTTAGTCCTGCACTGAGCCCCAACCCTAACCTTAGACTAGACCCAGACCTTGGTTCCAGATTGACCTTGACGATAACCAAAAGCTGAGCTCTAATGCCATCCCTGAATCTATCTTTAACTTGCTATATGACAGATTCAGTTTTAAAATCTCCCTGGGCCTCAGTACATCCATCCATTAAATGGATAGAAAGGAAATGAATCACTGTGTTAAGATTGCTTAAACACTTGGAGCCTCTGGGAGCAAGAGGATTTGTACACAAGTATGAAAATGGAGACCCCAGGCCAACATCCTGTGAAACTGAGGCATGTTCAGAGCCAAGATATGTCAATGGGCCTGCTGTTGGCTGCCCAAGTCCCTTGCCTGTGCCAGGCCTCTGAGGGCCTCAAACTGTGGCAGGATGCTTTCCAACTCTGATGACCAAGTTCGGCCATTTCTGGGTTTACGTTCAGAATTCTGATTTTTTTTTCTTGCTTTTTTTCCTTTTTTTGTGGTCAGCATTGTAACACTCTTTCAAACAAAGGAAAAAATTTAAAAACAACAGTGAAAATATTTCCAAAATATGTTCATAATCAAGCCAATCCCTCGGTAATTGACCAGGGGAAGGACTGGAAAGATGAGTGGCACAGACTGAGGCTGGGGGATTGCAAATTCCCCACAGGGCTGGGAGGCCAACTTCACCACCTCACGGTTGACAGAAAGGCTCTGTGTGTGTATGTAGGGGGGACTTAGGAGGAGACCATGGAGGGGGATGAAACTGAATGGCATGCAGTTGGAAGGGCACTGAGCAGAGAGTGAGGATCCCTTCTTGTCTTAGCTCTCCCATAATTCAATCTTGTGATCTTGAGCAAATTATTTTCTCTTGCTGGCCCTCAGTTTCCTTACCTGCAAAATTAGGAAGTTATATTATTTCAGTCAATCAACAAACCTTTGTCAAGCATCGTAGGTTGGGGCAGGCACTGTCCTAGGTGCCAGGGATACAGATATAATTAATGAAACAATACCTACTCACAAGGAGCTTACACTCAAATGGGGGAGACAACAAAGACAGACATGAGTTATACAGAGTAAATATAAAGAAAAGAAAATAATGTAGTTAAATACAAGGCAGTTTGAGAGGGAGTGATCTCTGAGATCTCTTCAGCCTCTGACCTTCTGTCTAAGATCTCTCTCAGCTTTGACAATCTGTGTCCTAACGTCTCTCCCAGCTCAGGCACTCTACTATATTCTAGGCTCTGGGGTTCCTTCCAGGGCTAACATTCTATGTCCTACATTTTAATGTTTCTTCTAGTTCTAAAATTCTGTCACCTGTGTTCTAAAGTACCTTCTAGCTCTGAAATTCTATATTCTAAGGCAGTGTGATACCGAGGCAAGAAGACGACTTTGGAGTCAGAGGATTTGGGTTTGAATCTCTCCTCTGATGCTTACCTGTGTGACCTTGAACAAGTCACTTAATCTCCATGGGCCTCAGTTTCCTTATCTATAAAATGAGTGGGTAGGAATGGATAGCCTTTGGGGTCCCTTCCAACTCTATGGAAGGTCTATGACAGTGGTGAGAAATCTACGGCCTCGAGGCCACATGTGGCCCTCTAGGTCCTGAAGTGCTGCCCTTTTACTGAATCCACACTTCACAGAACAAATCCCCTTAATAAAAGGATTTGTTCCATAAAACCCGGACTCAGTCAAAAGGCCACATGTGGCCTTGAGGCCGAAGGTTCCCCACCCCTGGATTCTGTCATCTCTCCCAGCTCTGACAATCTACAATTCTGTGATGACAAAGGAGCAGACATTTCCTTAACGATTTTGACATTCTCATTGATGACCTGATAAACTCTTGGCTTCTCAGTTCCTCTCCCTCATGTTTCTATGGTACTTTAAGGCTTACAAAGGTAAGCCTCTTCACAGCAATCCTGTCAGGTGGGTAATACAAGCATTATTCCCATTTTCCAGATGAACAAACTAAAACATTAAGTGCCGTGACCAAGGTTATACACTAGGCAAGCGTCTTCTAAACCCCAAGACCAGGGCTCTTTTAATTGCATCATATTATCTCCCTCTTATTGTACTACTAAAATTATGATGGGCTTTCATTTTCTGAGCACACATCCCCTAACAGGCAAGAGAAAGGGCTCTTACGTCCTAATTTCTAAGATCTTTTATCTTCTTTTCCCTCTGGTCCCTAACATTGCTCCCTTCCCCAGCTCAGTGGCTTCCATAACTTTAATTGGAACTGACATCCCAGGCCCAGAGATCAGGCCCAATGTATATGGTGCATATGTCTGTCTATGCCATCCAGAGAATGTCCACACACTGTGTTTGATCTCCACAGGGACTCCCACTGACACATCTCTCTGTTCTGCTTGAAACAGCTGCCATATGCACAGTGGCCTCATCCCTCAGGCTGGGGTGTTGACAAGCTCTCTCCTCCCTCTTCATGATTTAAGGGCCAAAATACGTCCCCTAAGGTCTGCATTTCTCTGTTATCTTGTAGACATAGAGTCATAAACCACCAGGGGAGAGACAAGAGACCATTGGAGAGACCTGCATTTTATAAAGGAAAAAATCAAGGGATGTAAAGCAAAAGAGATTTCTCTCTCTCTCTCTCTCTCTCTCTCTCTCTCTCTCTCTCTCTCTCTCTCTCTCTCTCCCTCTCTCTCTCTCTCTACCTCTCTCTCTCCTCTCCTCTCCTCTTCTTTTCTCTTTCCCTTCTCTGTCTCCTTCTTCTCTTTCTGTTTCTGTCTCTCTGTCTCTCTTCTCTCCTCTCTTTTTCTCTCTTTACCCTCTTTGTCTCTTTTTTCTCTCTGTCTCTTTCTCTCTGTCTGTCTCTTTTCTCTCTCTCCTCTCTTCTCTTTCTCTGTCTCTGTCTCTGTAGGTATGTATATATACTCGCATATGCATAAATATATAAGTATACATACATACATATGGATGGATATATACCACAAGAACTACCAGAGTCCAAATTGGTATCAGAGTCAAGCCTGACTCTATACTTTCTATCTTTTTCTCCTAGTTTTGTCCCCTGGAGCCAAGCATAACAGGCTTAAACCTCCCAATAGCAGCCTATCAAATACTTGAAGATAGAAATAAAATTCTTATCCCATATCTTTCCTTCTCTAGGCAAAGCATCCCCAGTTCCCACATATACCTGTGTATTTGTTGGGGAAACTACTGGTAAAATGGAAAGGTTATCAATTGTGAGGCGACTAGCAGTGAGAAAACATTTCAGACATATAAAAGAGATTGAGCAGTGATCTGGTGATTCCTCACCACCATTCAAAATACAAGCAAGGGCTGGATTCTCCTTCTGTTTTTCTCATGCATAATCATATATGTAGATGAATCAGAAGACATAGGAAAACTTTCCTTAGACTGGAAGGTTTTGGGAAACAAAGGCAGTGAGCAACAAGAGGGCAAAGAAAATGGACACAGCAATGGCTTGAACAACGGCCAAACCCAAAAGGCAGAAGAGAAAGCAGGCGCTGAGTTGGAGAGGGGGTTCAGGCTTTTCAATGAACTTCGTCTAGATGACATGAGATGCTAGAATTCTAGGATTCTAAGGTTCTATGATTTTAATATTCTTTGATTCTAAGAGTTTAAGACTGATTCTATTATTCTAGGATTCAAATATTCTCTAAGATTTTAAGATTCTATGAGGCCAAGATTCCCGAATACTGGGGGTCTATGAGGCCAAGATTCCCGAATTCTGGGGGTCTGTCGGGCTAAGATTGTAGGATTCTAATATTTCATGATTCTCTGATTCCATGGAAGGAACAACAGGACATGCAATTGTGCTGAAGAGCAGACAGAGGCAACAGAAAAGCCAGGCCAATGAAACCCCCTGATCTGTCTCTTCCCTCCCTGCTTGGGCTTCTGCAGGTCCAGGGACTGCTTTGTTCCAGGACCAGGGCCTGCTGAAATTCCCTGCCCCGGCACTTTCTAATCGCAGACCAGCTTGATGAGCTCTAATCGCTACCACAACGACCAGCCAGCCCAGGGCTGGTCAAAGAAAGGGACTTTTGTGCTTGTTCCGGCTTGGGGCAGGGTGGGGGTGTTCCAGAGGCTGGGTTGGCCGGACAGCTAGTCCGGCTGCTTGTCTCACATGCATCCCTAGAGTTAAGCCACAGGGCCCTGAGGGAATACATCTGAACTAACTAATTCACAGAGCAGTTGAGTAGCCAGGGAACATTGCAGCCTGAATCATGATGAGACTTCACAAAGCCAAGTAATGTCTAAAATGGGGTAGTAAAAGTCATTGAAACCAGCTTCCTATCTCCATATAGAACTACACCTCAAGCTACATTGTTGTAGGTAAAAGCCTAGAATGTACAATGTGGAACATCATAATTAGAAAGTTGTTCAGTTGTTTTAGTCATGTCTGACTCTTCATGACCCCATTTGGGGTTTTCTTGGCAAAGATATTGGAGTAGTTTGCCATTTTCTTCTCCAGCTCGTTTTAAAGATGAAGAAACTAAAGCAAACAGGGTTAAGTACTTGCCCAGAGTCACACGGCTAGGAAGTGTCTGAGGTCTGATTGGAACTCAGGGCTTCCTGCTTCTAGGCCCTAGCTGCCCCAATTAGAAAATACCTTAAACATTATCTAGTCTAGTGCTTTTATTTTGCAGATGAAGAAAATGAACCCCAGATAAGTTAAGTGACTTACCTAAGGTCACACAGCAAAGAAGTAGAGGAATAAGAACTCAATACAAGTTTCTCCTATTCCAGATCCATTACCTTTACCACTCTATCAGGCTGCCTGTCAACCAAGTTGTTTTACAGATAGGGAAACTGAGATGCAGAAAGAGAAAGTGATTTGCCCAAGGTCACATGGTGATGGTATTCAACCCACATATCTTGAATCCTAGTCCAGGAATCTTTCTAATGTGCCAAGCTGCCTCATGCCCTATTTCTTGGGCCTAGAGGAATTTAAAATTCCTTGAAAGGGGGGGGGGGTCTCTTGTGCCAGAAACTTTGCTTGATGTGATCTGGGAGAGTTTGCTCTCTCCCTGTACTAGGAAATTTGCTGTTTTCTCAGTACTAGAATGAGGTTTCTAGGCAGTAAAAGAAAAGACAGAGGGAGAGAAAGAGTGGAAGGGGGAGCAGGGGAGGTCTTTTCTACATTCTATGATTCATTAAAAGTTCATGTCACCACATCTGAAGCCTCTGCCCTGATCTCTTCAGCATATGTTGCTTTTATTGGGATGCTTGGGTGCTATTTAAGAGCTAGAGGGCGAGGATACTTGCCTTCCAGTTTCCACAAATGTGACAGTGACCCCCACCCCCACTCCACTGTCCTGGTAAAACTTATTTGGCACTGACTCTCATCCTTTCTGGCCTCTAGAGTGGAAAGAGCAATAGACTAGGAGTGAGGAGGCTTGAGTTCCCAATTCTTGAATTGACTTGTGGGACTTGAGAAAAATCTTATATAGAGAATACTGAGCGCCAGAACTAAAAGGGACCTGAGGACATTGAAGGTTAGAGCTAGAAGGGACTGGAGAACATGAAGTATGAAGTACTAGAGCTGGGAGAGACTTTGTAACAGAGATGCACCTCAAAAGAAAGGTTGGAACTGAAATAGCACTTGGTGGGGGGGGTGGGAAAGGGATTGAGAATGTTGAGTTGCAAAAAACCTTATTTAGAGCATGGAATGAGAAAGCTGGAAGGAACTTGAAAGACTGCTTTGTCTTTGTCAGGGCTTCTCCATCTTTTTTTGTGAGGACTCCTTTGGCAGTCTGGCGAAGGCAATTGAAGAATTTGAAGAATAATGTTTTTAAATGCAAAAAATAAAACATATGCTATTAGTAAGGAAACCAATTATTTTGACATACAATTGTCAATTTTTTTAAGTTCACAGAACCCAGGTTAAAAACCCCTAATCTGGGCCAACCATTTCATTTTACAGAGGATAAATAGAGACCCAACATGGGGAAGAGTTTAAGGTTTCAGACCTGGAACTAAAACTCAGTTCTCCTAATTCCCCATCTAGAGCTTTCCCTGACTTGCATCTTTCATAAGGCTGTAGAATCAGATAAAAAAAAATGGATGTGAATATACCTGATAACTTAAAAAAAGCTCTATACCTAAGGAGTTATTTTTATTATATAATATATATATTATATCTACATAATAGTTTTATCCTGGTTATAGATGAAGATGGATTTTTTTTGGGGGGGGGCTTTCCAGGGAATAAGTTGTCTTTGTCCTCCATCCTAAGAGAAGGCACTTTGGCTGCAATTCAGCCTATAGGTAGCACTCAGGCATTGAACACAGACTCTCCCTCCTCCTCTCAGGCCTCCCAGTCCCCGAGCCTGGCCCAGCACACAGGCACCTGAGGCATGTGCTCTCCCAATGTCCAGAGGATAGCCAGGCAAGTTCCACAAATCTCTCTTATAATAAAATAGTAATTCAGTGCCAAGCAGCTAATGGGGAAGGACAGGGATGGGAAGTGAAAACCAGCAAATGTTTTCACCCAGGGTCAGTAAGTCAACAAGCATTTATTAAGTGATTACTATGTGCAAGGCTTGTACGAAGTACTAGAGATACAACGAAAGGCAAAAACTCTCCTTGATGTTGAGTAGCTCACTTTTTAATGAGAGAGTTGTTGTTCAGTCATTTTCAGTCATGTGATCCCATTTAGGGTTTTCTTGGCAAAGATACTAGAGTGGTTTGCCATTTCCTTCTCCAGATCATTTTACAAACAAGGAAACTGAGGCAAATGAGGTTAAGTGATTTGCCCAGGGTTACTCAGCGAGTAAGTGTCTGAGGCCAGATTTGAACTCAGGTTCTCCTGACTCCAGGGCCAATGGCACTCTATCCATTTTGTCACCTAGCTGCCCCACTTAATGAGAGAGATAACACCTAAATAGGTATATACAAGATAGATACAGAGTAGATGGAAGTTAATGTCAGAGTTTGGAGGAATCTTCAAGGTTATCTCGTCTAACCCCTGTTTCCCAATAAATGAATCCTGTCCTTAGCATCATGAAAAGCAATTGCTAGATTTTATTCAAAGATGTTGAGTGATGGGGTATTCATTGTCTTATGTGATATAGCCTGTTCTATTTCCAGATAACTCTCCTGTGTCTGATTAACCTCTGTATTCCATGAACACCAGAGAGTTGAAAAAGCCTTCGATGGACAACCTTCACTGAGCAGGCAGGGCAAATATCTAACGCCAAAATGTCTTCGTTAATAAAGAGAGCCGGTGGCCCTGCTAATGAAAAGGGAGCAATTCATAAAGCTCAGAAGAGCTCATGGGGAGTCTTGTTTATATTCCCTTGCACAGAGAGGAAGCTCTGGGCTCAGGGCTAGGGGCTGGGAAAATGCTTCACCTTCCCCCTGCCAGGCTCAGCCGGATGCCACGTTCCTGTCGGCATTTTTTAATAATTGAGAACTTAATGAAAACGATGGAGAAACAGCCATCGCCGCCAGCAGCGGAGCCTGGCCACTGTCTGGTGACCCAGCGACGCCTGGCAGGGAGATGGATGGGAGGCCGCAGGAATGGATGGAGCACTAGTAGATGCCAGCGAAGGCAGAAGAGGAAGAGGAAGATGAGGAGGCAAATGGGTACCCGGGTAGGAACACAACTGTGTGTGGCCTCTTGGAAAGGGGCCTGGCCTGGACCTGCACTCTGGTCCTAGTTTTGCCACTCACTGGCTGTTGGACCTTAGACAAGCTACTTTCACCATTTTGATCTCAAATTCCTTCTTTTCAATATGAGAGGGCTTGACTCTGAGGTCCCTTCAGGCTCTAACATTCTGTTGTTTATTTTAAGGTCCCTTATGGTTCTGATACCCTACAACTCTATGATCCAAGGTGGAATGTTTCTTAGAAGTGGAGGGGGCCTCTCCTGAAGGACAGTGAGTCATATGCCCAAGGATAACAAGGAAAGCAAGCTGCTTTGTTTTCCCAGAGAGTAGTAGTGGCCCAAGCCCCTTTGCATGAGTTCAGGGTATAACCTATCTGCTTAGTAGAGGTTGTCTACACATGGATACCTTGACTTTCTAAGGTCTCTGTGGATTACAGTGATAAATCCAATGCTGAGAGATATAAAAAAATGGAATGGTCTACCTCATGAAGTGGTAAATTCCTCATCATTTGAAGTGTTTAGGCAAAATGGAATAACTACTTACTGGATCCATATATATAACTGAGAAGTAAGGTTTATTGTAAGAGCTCTAAGTTCTTTTCCAGCTTTTAGATTCTATGACTAATTCTAAGATTCTACCATTTTGTGAGTCTATGAATTCATAGGTCTAATATTCAAGAATTCCAAGGTTCTGTGATTTTCTGAATCTCTAATTCTAAGGCTCTAGCATTCTTTGACTCTTCAAAGGATACAGTTGCCTGAGAAAAGGAGTCAAAATATATCCCCTAAAACTCCTTGTTTCTTAAGAAGGGGGAATATGCAAAGGATCTAAGGAGGGCTAGAGAAGAATCCCCAGGTCACAGTCATGGGGCTTTAACCCAAAACAGCAGAGTGGGCTGGGCCTGTGCTGTGAAGGGAGAGAATGCAAGGCAAATGGAATGACATAGCACCTGGAACTGATGTTTACCAAATCTACCAAAATTACAACCCAATCCTGTCATTTTAGAGACAGAAACTGAAGCCCAGAGAAAAGTAGCTTTCCCAGGATCACCCAGAGAGCAAAAGACAGAAGGAGCCTTGGCTAACATTTGGAGGGACCTTCAAAGATAATAACAATAATAATAATAATAATTCATTTATTTAGATAGCATTTTAGGGCATAAAAAGCATTCTTCGTACAACAGCCCAGTTAGGCAGATAATGTTAGCTTTAATATCCCTATTTTACAAATGAGTAGCTCAGAGTGTCTGATTGTCCAGGATGACATGGTTAATAAATGTCAGGGTCTTCTGAACTTAGAATATCAGGGTTGAGTGGGACCTTAAAGATCTATAGGCTTATAGATTTAGACTCGGAAAGGACCTTAGAGATCATCTGGCTAACCTTATTTTGCAGAAGAGGAAACTGAGGCCCAAGGAAGTCATGAGACCAGCTCAAGGTACCACAGGATTTGAACTCAGGTGACTCCAAGTTCAGGGCTCTCTTTGCTGTTCTAAGCTGCTCATCAATCATGGAGTCCAACTGCTTCATTTTATTGATGGAGAAACCAAGGCCCAGACAAGGGAAGGGATTGCTCAATGTCATGGAGAGTCAGTAGAGGAGCAGAATGGATGTCAGTCTTTGGAGAGAGAAATGAAATTTAGGAGAGCAAGCAAGCGAGCCAGTGAGCCTCAGCAAGGGGCAACGGGATCTGGATGTGATTAGTAGTGGGTTTTCAGGCCGGGGAGGAATGTGCAGCCACATTCTCCCTACAGGTTGCTGTTCCCTTTTTTCCTTGCTTTCAAACGTTCCCCTTGGAGCCTGTTCTTGCCCAGCTTTGTATCCTGTTTATGTGGCCGACAAATTGAATTTTCAAAATTGGCCGTCAAACAAAGTCAGCCTAATATGTTGGAGGGTTTCTTTCACTCAATGTTATTTCTTGGTGGGAAGCCCAGGCTTTGGGTGCCCAGAGGAAGCTTGTGGTGGCTTCCAAATACTGAGCCACCAGGCCATGGAGGAGAAGAGCACAGGAAAGTATAGAGAGGGTGATCATAGTGGGATGAGGCTGTAGGACAAAGTCCATTGCCTTTGGTGGCTGTCTCTTGGCTTTCCTATTTCTTTTCTTTTCTTTTTTTTTTAGGCAATTGGGGTTAAGTGACTTGCCCAGGGTCACACAGCTAGTAAGTGTCAAGTGTTTGGTCTGAGGTACTCCTGACTTCAGGGCCAGTGCTTTATCCACTGTACCACCTAACTACCCCTGGTTTTCCTATTTCTCATCTTCCCTCTTGAATCACTTGCCTTATGTCTCAGCTTCTCTTGTTTCCCTGCTGACAATGTCCTTCACATGTTAGTTATTAATCCTCTACTCCCCTCATCTATATCTTTTCCCTTAGAGATCTAATTTATTCCCATAGCTTCATTTCTAGTCTTCCCCATTCCAACATCTCCCAAATCTCTATATTCATCCCTGATCTCTCACCCAGACCCCAGACCCCAGACCCATAGCAATTAACCAATGAACCAATCTACAAGCAACAAGACTGAGGAAATAGCTAAGCAAATTGTGGTACGTGATTATAATGGAATATTACTCCACAATGAATTTGCAGAATACAGAGAATCATGAGAAAACTTGCAGGACCTGACACAGAATAGAGTTGTTGTTGTTTGTCCTATGTTTTCAAAGAGGATCAATGACATCATGTTTTGACTTGTTTGAGAATTGGATTGAAATGAGGCAGAGTTGTACAAAGTTGTCAGCCTCACTCTCTCTTCCAGAGTCATCAAAGTCCAGTGACAGGACAAAAGCCAAGATGACTAGCGGTGGCCTCAGATGCAGTGGAGGACCTTGCCATCCTTGATGTCTGACCAAGCTCTAAGTGCTCCACAGCATTTGCTTCAGCTGCCTTCATGGCCATTGGAACAAATTGTCCTCATACAACCATTCCACTGGGGAGTCTTCACATGCTTGGGGTAGACATCCCCCTAACTAACTGACAGTTTTGAGGCCCATCAGTTACCATCAACCTGGTTTAGACTGCCAAGATGATCACTGCACATGCTACAACTTCTTGGAGCCACAGGTGAGAGCTGGGGGAAGGGGGGCACAGAATAGAGGAAGCAGAATCAGGAAAACAAAATACACAATGACTGCAATGATGTTAATTGAAAGAATTAGAAAAAGAAAACCTAACTGAATACCATATAATTATGGTGATGAAGCTTAGTCCCAAGAAAGAGGGACAAAAATGCACTCCTGCTCTTTAAAGAGCTGGGAACTAGGTATGGTACGTTACACATGCTGTCAGACTATCAATGTAATGGTCAAAATTTTGCTGAACTTTTTTTCTTCTCTCTTTCTTCTTTCTTTGTCATAAGTGATGTCTCTCTTGATTACAGGATGGAGATCTCTTTTACTGGAAATTAAAGTGATGTAAAAACAAAATATATAAGTGAATTTTTTAAAGAAAAAACAGGAATTTTTAAAAAATTAATCAATCAATGACTATTTGTTAAGCACATATATATTATGTACTAGAATATTCCAGGCACTGGGGAGGCAAGACAAAAATGAAGCAATCCCTGACCTCAAAGAGCTTATAGTCTATGAAGGGAGACAACATATACATGTGTATATAAAATATACACACTATGAATACAAGGTAATTTTGGTGGGGAAAGCGCCAGTAGCTGGGGATAGGGTTGAGGGTGGACTTTAGGAAAGGTCTCATGTAGAAGGTCACACTAAGGTTGAGCTTTGAAGGAAACTAAAGATTCTAAGAGGTGGAAGAAAGAAGGGAGGGAGGGCATTTAAGGTGTGAGGAACAGCCTGGGCAAAGGTACAGAGATGGGAGGCCAGTGTTGTGTGCGAGGAGCAGCAAAGTGCATTGAGGGGCATCTTATATACAAAACTAGAAGGGTAGGTTGGAGTTAAGTTGTAAAGGGCTTTAAAAGACAGAGAGAGGAGTTTGTATTTGATCCAAGTAGAAGCAGCAGAAATGGAGTTTGCAGAGCGATTGTCTATGGGACATCACCATTTGGGTATCCAGCTGGAACCAATGTGACATCTTGCTTGGGATCACAGGTTCTGTAGCTAGAAGGGAACTTAGAACATAGAACATGGAATGTCATCTATAAAATTGAGATAATAATAGCACCTTCTTCACAAGGTCATCATCAGGATCAAATGAAATTATATATATATATATATATATATATATATATATAGCAAACCTTCTATACAAACCTTATAAGCAATATGTAAGTGTTAGCTATGATGATGATGATGATGATGATGATAATGATGATGATGATGATTAATGTGGTAGCTAGGAAGGATGCTAGAACATAAAGGGGATTTGGAAAGGGACTTAGAACATAGGATTTCAATGCTGAAAGGGTTCTAGAATACAGAATGTCAGAATTGGAAAGGCCCTTAAAACATATAACATTAAATCTGAAAGGGTCATTAGAACATAGACAATTAGAGCTAGAAGGAACCATAGAATAAGAGGAACTTTACCTCTGAGGACTCAGAATTCATGAGAGATGCTAAGTCATTAGGCATTAGAAGCACTGGAGAACCTGAGCTACTGGGATCTCAGATCTCAGATCCTGAACAGATCCATGGAAGATCCAGAGTCTCAGGGTGCCAAAGGTACTAGAGGGCCTGTTCTTTGGGGGCCTTCAAGATTAAGGGTCTTGTTCCACGGGCAGAGTATTTTCTGGATATGCCTCACACACACCCCACCACCACCGTCACCATCTTGGGATGAGGTTCCAAGGCTAGTGTTAAGTATTAACATTGGTTATTTACTAATCTAAATGGCCAGTCAGAACCTCTCGCTATTTCCAAAATGCTGTCTTCTGATCCTCTATGTTTGGAGTGACCAACCATGAAATTGATTCTTGGTCATCACAGAATGGGCAGCTAGGTGACACAGTGGACAAAGCACTGGGTCTGGGATCAGGAAGACCTGAGTTCAAATTAATCTTCCTAAAGCCCAGGACTGAATGCGATGCTCTGCCATTCACTCTCTTATCACCTCTAGGATAAAATGCAAACTCCATGATCTGGTAGGTAGATTCTTCTACAATCCAGCTCCCACCTAACTTTCTAGATTTATTCACATTTCTCTTTATGCACTTGATGTTCTAGTCATACTGGCCTTGTAGCCATTTCTCAAGCCCCACCTCTGTGCTTTTGCACAGTCTGTACCCTATGCCTAGCATGCCATCCCTCCCTCTCCCCTGGTTCTTATAATCCCTAACTTCCTTCAGAATTTATTCAGTTCAGTTCTCCCATTCCCCCCAGTTAACTAGAGTTCTTCTCATTTTCGAAAGATGCTATGCTGACTTCTAATCTAGCCCCCAACTCTCCATACTAGTTTTCTACTTTGACCCCAGTGGGTACCTCCTTTCCCCCTTTTTATTCCTGTTAATTTGTGGTCTTCCCCTATTAGAATGTAAGCTCCTTATGGACAGAGACTATCTTTCTTTTTGCTTGGATTTTAATTCCCTGTGCTTAGCACAGTACCTGGCACATAGAAAGCACTTAGTAAATGTTTTATCTAATATTTATTTAAATTATCTTGCATTTCCTTATTTGTATACATGTTATATTTTCCCTACCCCAAGTAGAATGTAAGATCATTGAGGTCAGGGATCTCTAGCAACTAGAAGTGTACCCTGACTGTAGTAGTCATTTATGTGTCTTTTGAATTGAATCGAATTGAGATGAATTGAATGACAGCGCAGGAACGGGCCTTGGAACACAAAGTCCAAGATGTGAGAGCTGGAACAGATCTTGGCGCTGTATTATTCCAAACTGTTAATTTTATAGATGGGACTTCTGTATTTTTGTCTAGGGCATCACCATCCTTCCTATATATAAGATTTCCAGCCTCAGAGTCAAGCTTAACTCCCTTACCTGACATAATCAATCACTTGCCAAATCTTGTCATTTCTACCTCTTACTGTTCACATTGCCACCACCTTCCTTCAGGTTCTGATCATTTCATAGCCTCCAAATTGGGGTCTCTACCTCAAGTCTCTTCTCCTTCCAATCCATCTTCCACTTAATTGCCAAAGTGATTTTCCTAAAGCATGGGTCTGACCTTGTCCCTCCCCTCCTCAATCAATTCTAGTGGCTCCCTATTAGGTCTAGGGTCAAAGAGAAAGTCTTCTATTTAGCATTTAAATTCCTTCATGACTTGTCTCCCAACCTACCTTTCCAGTCTCATCATATATTATTCTCCTTCACATACTGTCAGGCCAAATTCTCTTTTTTGTTATTCCTCATATAACATTCTATTTTTCATCTCCATGTCTTTGGACAGGCTGTTCCTCATGCCTGGAACGCAGTTCTTCCTCACCTCAGCCTCTTAGAATCTCTGATTTCCTTCAAACTCAACTCAAATGACTCCCTCTAAATGAGACTCTTCCTGATTCCCTCAGTTGCTGTTGTCTCCCTTCCCCCCCCAAAAAAGTTCTATTTTTGCATTTATTTTACATATAATTTGTATGTATTTACATACATAAATGTTATTTCTATCACTAGGCTGTAAGTACCTTCAGCTCAAGAACTATTTCATTTTTGTATGTTATTACTAGAGCCAGAACAGAGCCTAATATGCAGTAGGCATGTCATAAATACTTTTTGACCAATTGATTGGAAAATTAGGCCCCAGTGACGGAAAGAGACTTTCCCTATGAAAGTATAGTAAATGATTTCACATGTATAATTGATATCATATTTTTTTGCCTTCTCATTCAGTCAAAGGAAGGAGAGAATCTGGAACTCAAAATTTAAAAAGAAAAGAATGTTTAAAAATAACAAATTTGAAAAAAGAAGAAAAAAAGAAAGTATATTAAAGAGAGTGCATTTTTTTTTATTCCCCGAGGAAGTCACCCTGGAACCCTGTTCAAAAACTTATTCTGTTCTAGAACCCTGTGGGTACATTTATCTTGAACATCTGCTTCTCCATCAGATCTCTGGCAACAATTTTAACTTCCTTGAAGACAAGAACCACAATTGCATGACATATTTGACCTCATTCTGTCCATATGCCAATAGTCAATATTAATAACCAGCAATTGTCTGCATAAAGGAAGTTTTTCTGTTGCAAAGTGATCTTGTCATGTTTTACTTTGGGCACCCTACCTGTCTGTCCCATGGTAGACTATGTCCCATGGTAGCTATGGAAGAAAGGGAAATACATACCACAGAAAGGTATTGAGATCCACCTTGAGGTCAATTTGTAATTCTATCCATCATCTTGCCATGAAATGGCAGCCCATGAAAGTTTTCTTAAAAACTAACTTTTTAAAAAATTAATTTTAAAGAAATTCAATCCATGGGACAGGTAGGGAATGGTTCTAGGTAGGAGTTAAAATAAGTCCCAGTGACTAACTTACACGAAACAAAACTCATGGCTCCCACAATCTTTGGCCCTAGATTGTCTAGGACAATCAAAAGGCTTTGTCAAAGGAATACCCTTGTATATATAAAGCCAGTTGGATCTTGGGGTATTAGCCAGTTAAAAATTGCTCCCTTCTCCACTTCTGTTGATGTCCAAAATACATTGCTTTCTCCCAGAGATAGCTCAGAACACTGGGAATGAAAGTTCCAAAGTGGTGAAAAACAGATAGAAAAGTGAATCTACCCCCCTCGGTGAGTAAGAAATTAATAGTCTAGGGATACTGGGCTTGGTAGTTAGATGATTCTGCTGATGTTTGGCTTGGCTGGTCCTTAGAACCTTTCCATTCTCACCCCATTCATGGCTTCACTTCTTCTTTACTGTTGCATGATCCAAAGTCACAACCACCTATTTGGGCTCCTCTCTAAACTCATCTCCCCCTCCTCTTTTCTAAGGCCTCACCTGTCTCTAGCTCAGCCTGTTTCTTCACTGTCCAGAAACATGTTCTATTCATTCTCATCTCTTTGGCCTGAACCATGCCATTCCCCTGCACTTAGGAGGCCTTTTCTCTCTTTCTACCAGTTCTCTAAATTCTATCCTTGAAGCTGAGCCTTTAAGACTCAACTCATAATCTCATGTAATGTCAGAGCTAGGAGAGACCTTACAGGAGGCAGAGTGGAAAACTTCGGAGTCTGAGGATCTGAGTTCACATCCTCTGATGCTTACTGCCTTTGCAACCATGGGCAAGTTACTTAAAATACCTGGGCCTCAGTTTCCTCCCCTGAAAAATGAGAGTAATGGACCACATGGGGTCTGATATCCCTTCCAGCTTTAGACCTTTGATCCTAGGTCACATAGGCCAATCCTCTCATTTTACAGAGAAAGAAAGTGATTTGTCCAGTGTCACCTAAGCCAAATAACCCTTAATAAGAAGCCCCATCATTCCTTAGCAGGCTGAGGGTCTGTGCATGCCTTCCCCCAGTAGTGAGCTGAGCTCATGGTAACTCAGAGTTGATTGGTCACAAATAGGAGGCTTTCTTTCATCCACGATAAGAATTCCCTCTACCCTTTGGAAGGTGATTTTCAAACTCCATGTTGATGATAGAGTGGTGAGCAGAGGCATTGCTGGGGAGGTAGGGAGAGATCATTCTTAACCAGGCCGCCGAGGACTCTGGGGGAATGGGACAGCCTCCTCTGAGATGGCTAAACAAATCCCCGTGGCCACTACTCGCAATGTGTAGGAATTCAGGCCTCTGTGACAGGAGGAGTGGAAGTATCACTAGATTGTGTCAGAAGACCAGGGATCCATTTCCAACTGTGTCACTAACTCATCGTGTGACCTTGTTGATTTGATGCCCACATCTCTCCCACCTATCCCCTTGTCTCCACTCATACAGTCACTACACTAGTTCAGACCTTAAGCACCTTTCACCTGGACTATCACAATAGCCTCCTAAGTGGCTCACCTAAGTCAGGTCTCCCTCCTCTCTACCTCATCTTCCCCAAAGCTGCCAAAGTGATTTTCCCAAAGCACAGCTCTAACCATGCCACTCCCCAGCTTAATAAGTTCTACTGGCCCTCTAGTGCCTTCAGAGCAAAATACACATTCCTGTGTTCGGCATGCAGAGCCCTTCATAACCTGCCTTCAACCTCGTTTCCTAGTCCCAATCATTTTGCAGTCTATGGGTCTGCCAAAGGGAACTTATTGCTGTTCCTTATCCCAGACCATCCCTCGTTCCTGTAACGCACTCCCTCCTCGCCTCTTCCTCTTAGAATGCCACCTTCTCCATGAGGCCTTTCCTCATCACCTGACCTACTGGCACTTTCCCTCCCTCTCAAAATTACCTTGCACTTTTTTTTCCTATATACCACCTCTCCACGTGTTTTCTCCTGCTATAGACTTTAAGTTTCTTGAAGGCAGAGACTGTCTCATTTTTTACTTTGTATCCTCAGAGCCCAATACAATGCATAGCACTTAGTAGGTACTTAACACATGCTTGTTTATTGATTGACTTGAGTAACTCACTTCCAATCTTCCTGCTTTGGTTTCCTGAATTGTAAAATGAGCTAGTTGAACCAAATGGTTCTTAGAAGACTTTTGTAGCTCTGACCTTCAATTCAATAAATGACTATTAGGCACTGTGCTATGTGAAGCCCTGGAAAAAAGAAAGACAAAAATAAATACATTCCCTTCTTTCAGAGTTTATTTTCTCTCGTCTGTGTTCTAAGGTTCTACGTTTTAGGTGACAGCGTTCCTTCCAGCTCTGATAGTCCACGTTCCATGGTTTAAACTTAGGTGATGTTGTGAAAAGAGCCCTGGACTTGGAGTCAGAGACCTAGGTTCTGGCCCAGCTTGGCCACATCCTACTTGTTTGGGCTTAGGCAACTCTCTGAACCTCAGTCTCCTCTTTTATAAAATGGAGATTAATATGGATCATATTCCTTAACTCCCATGGTTGTTACAAGGAGAGCACATTGTAAACCTCAAAGTTCTATAGAAATGAGAGTTCTTAGGGGCAGCTAGGTGGCTCAGTGGATAGAGCACCGGCCCTGAAGTCAGGAGGACCTGAGTTCAAATCCGGCCTCAGACCAAACACTTGACAGTACTAGCTGTGTGACCTAGGGCAAATCACTTAACCCCGACTCCCTCACTTAAAAAAAAAAATGAGAGTTCTTGAGTTCTCTTCTCAATCTGACATTCTGTGTTTCAGGTTCTAAAGTCTCTCTCAGTCCTAACAGTTTATGTTCTGTATTCTAAGGTCCTTTCCACCTCTATCATTCTATATTCTAAGGTCCCTTCAAGCTCTTACATTCCATGTTCTAAGGTGCCTTCGGGCTCTGACATTCTGTGTTCTGAGGTCCCTTCCATCTCTAATATTCTATGTTCTAAGCTCCTTTCTAGATCTGATATCCTATAATTACATGATCCAAATCCCTTTTCTACCACTTCCAAGAAAGAACACTAGAATGCCTCTTCTCCTGAGCTCTCCATTTCCCCATTGCCCTGGGATCCCATGTAATAGACCTAGTGCACTTTCCTTGAATTGTCTTTCAGAAAGTGGATATAAATACAATGAACATAAAACTTCTCTTTTTTTCCAGCCACTGACCTTTGGTTGAGATTGGCCCCATCCTCTGTACTCCCCCTCTCTCTCCTTAATGTGACTTAATGAGGGGCTGGTTCATGCTCTGCCCCCTCACTAGCCACCAAGACATACATACCTACCTCTGAGGGAAGCAGGGCTAATGATAGGGTCCTGGCTGGGGTGGGGGGGACTTCTTGCAATATTCTCTGGTCTCTTTGAGCCTCCATTACAAGACCACACAGCAAACTCTCACTGGCACTGAAGAGAGCCCTTGATTTACATTTTCCACTGAGGAAGGCATGTGGTGGGAGGCAGGGTGGGCCAGGGAGCCAGGATGCACTGGCCCAACTGTGGCCATTCATTCAGTCAAACATTGAACCAACCTTCCCCATGCCCTGCACCAGAGTACAATGTCTTTGTCTCTGTCTCTGTCACTCTGTCTGTCTCTTCTCACTTCAATCTGGGCTGCATAAGCAGCCACGCTAATCTTCCTTATATAGTAGGTGCTCTGATCATGTCTCTCTCCTACTCAAACACCTTTTAGTGACCTTCCCTGACCTACATCCAAACTCTTCAGCCTGGCAATCATAGGCTTATGGGGAGCAGCAGCATGCACTGTGTAAGTCTTTATTGTGCTATAGCTCCTATGCTAAGGGATATTAAAAAAAGAAAAACCTGGTCCCTGCCTTCAAAGAAGTTACAGTCTTTTGGAAGAATAAGACATGTACACAAATAATTCTAATAAAATCTAGAACACGAAGAGTACATATCAGAGGTATGAATAAGGTGCTCGTGCAACTTATCACTTCCTCTGAGGAGAATTAAGGTAGGCCTCCTGGAGGAGGCATTTGAGCCTCAAAGAATATGTAAAATTTCAACAAGTAGAGGTGGGGAGTGAGGTAGGTTGAAAGGGAATTTCAGCATTGGGACCAGATAGGGCAAAGACATAGGGAGAGAAAGGACATGTTTGGGAGACAGTGAGTCATCTGGTTGGCCTGAGTTTAGAGCATGTGAAGGGAATGACTGAATAAATGAGTGAATGGCATTTAGTAAGTATTTACTATGTGCTAATCCCTGGGAATACAAATACAAAAGCAGACCAGGCCCTGCTCTCGAAAAGCTTACGTTTTGGTAGGAGAGATAAGACATGCAGAAGGGGAGTGATGACTGGGGAAAGGAGTCCGTATCTGGGAAACCACAGATCTGGGGAGTAGAGCCACAGGTCAGCTGTATGACATGGTCTTTCTGCTGGCTACGGCAGATTATATGACTTGATTATAGTTCCCAGATCAAGAAAGGGAAAGGAAGTGGAGGCAAGCTATGCAAAGGGCAAACGGCAAGAAGATGGTTGGTGTAGATAGTTGGGGTAAACAACTGGATGGGATGTAAAGGAAGATAGTGGGAGAAGAGGCTGGCTGGGTCGGGTGATACCTGATTATGGAATACTTCGAGTGCCAGACTGAGATCTATCACCTTTGTTTGGTAAGCAGATTGGGAGCCTTTGAAAATTATTGAGCAAAGGAGAAATGTGACCAGTTCTGTGCATTAGGAAGATTAGTCTGGCAGCCTTTGCAAGATAGAAACTGGGAAAGACTGGAGAGAGGGAGACAGCTATTCCAAGCAGTCCTGGTGAAAGTTGATGAGGATCTGACACCAGGCAATGACCTCAGAGATGAAAATAAGGTGCATAAAAAAGATATTTCATGGGTAGAACTGAAAAGATGTAGCAACTAAATGTGAAGGATAAAGGTAAGGGGCAGTTAGGTGGCATAGTGGATAGAGCACTGGCCCTGAAGTCAGGAGGACCTGAGTTCAAGTCTGACTTCAGACCAAACACTTGACACTTACTAGCTGTGTGACCCTGGGCAAGTCACTTTAACCCCAACTGCCTAAAAGTAAAAAAAATTTTAAAAAATAAAGGATAAGGGTAGCATTAGAAATCACTCTGAAAGTGAAGTGAGAGGAATTTGGAGAACAAATATATACAATAACAACATTGCAAAAAGGAACTTTGAGAGGTTTAAGAACTTTGATCAATGAAATGACCAATATGATACCAGAAGACCCATAATGTTGCATGCTCACAACCTCCTGACAGAGAAGGCATTATGTACTCAATATGGAGAATGAGACGTGCATTTTCAGATGTGGTCAATGTGGGAGTTTGTTTTGCTTGATTATACATATTTGTTAAACTTTCTTTTTCTTTTTCAGGTTTTAATTTTCTTTTTCATTCTCTTTCCTACCTCAAGGGAAGTTAATTTTTTTTAAAAGGGCAGCTAGGTGGCACATTGGATAGAGCACTGGGCCTAGAATCAGAAAGACTCATCTTCCTGGGTTCCAATCCAGCCTCAGCCATTTACTCGCTATGTGACCCTGGGCAAGTTGCTTAACCCTGTTTGCCTCAGTTTCCTCATCTGTCAAATGAGCTGGAGGAGGAAATGGCAAACCACTCCAGTATCTTTGCCAAGAAAACCCCAAATGTGGTCAGAAAAAGTTGGACATGACTGAACAACAACAAATTTTTTAAAAAATTAATTTAGAATGACCAAAATTTTGAGCCTGAGTGACTAGAAGGGAATGATACCACTGACAAGTGGTATAGGCAAGTCAGGAAAATGACAAGGCTTGGAAGGAAGAAAATAGAATCATAACATTTAGATCAGCAAAGGTAGACATTATATAGGCCAGTGGTGTCCAACTCAAATAGAAACAAGGCCACTAATCCATATATAAGGATCCCTGAGGGCCACACATTTACCTAATTTTAAAATGTGATATTACCTATGTCTTTTTATTTATTTTGTTAACTATTTCCCAATTACATTTTAATGTTGTTCAGGCTGCACTCAGTGGGGTGTGGACTGCACGTAGCCCAATCTAGCTCAATTCTGTAATTTTATAGA
The DNA here is from genome assembly GCF_900497805.2 of Vombatus ursinus. Classification (NCBI taxonomy): domain Eukaryota; kingdom Metazoa; phylum Chordata; class Mammalia; order Diprotodontia; family Vombatidae; genus Vombatus; species Vombatus ursinus. Next base: position 1,318,916 of record NW_020954564.1, read on the forward strand.
TAAAGAAACTGAGTCCCCAGTAAGCCAAATGTCCTGCCTAACATCAGAAAGCTAAAAATATCAGAGCTGGAATCCAACCCCAGGTTCTTTGACCACAAACACCAAGAATATAATGAAGGAAGTAATCCTCAAGTAGGGTCCTAGAGGATAGATACAATTTGAAGAAATAGAAGGTGCTCTAGGGAAGGGGTACGCAATGATGCAGAGGTGGGGAAATACAAAATCTGTTAGGACTTCAGTGAGGACCTCATCCTGGTTGGAAGTGGGATGTGATTACGAGAGGGCAGGGCAAGAGAAGGCCAGAGAGAGAGGCCGGGATCAGATTGTGGAGGATCCTGAATGCCAGGCTGAGGAATATGGGTTTGATCTCCATAACTGACTACTGGCCTACCCCGGGGGTTCTTGCTAGAGGGCTCATAGAATCACCGGACTTAGAATTGGAGAGACCTTTAGACATTTTCTAGTTTAGACCCCTCATTTTACAACCTGGGAAACTAAGCCCAGAGAATATCTCGTATTAGCCCAAGGTCACATAGGTAGTAAGAAGCAGAACCAGAATTGGAACCCAGGTCCTGTGGGTTCAGAAACTGAGGCCCAGCAAGGCAAAGCAAAGCAGATGGTTTTGACCTTTCTGGGCCCAACCCCAAAGCCAGCGTCCTTTACACTGCGCCATACGCTGACTCTTAAGAGGTCGGAAGGGAGGGCTGCGAATAAACTCACCACAGCCTGTTCCCAGAGGCAAGGTATTTAGCTCCAGATTCACCCAGACACAGGCTGAGACCACCAGGACCACAAACAAGTAAACACAGGGCTGCCAGTGAAGTGCAAACCCACACTTATCACGCCCACCCCAGGAATTTGCCATCGGTGCAGAGGACACAGACTGGCTAGCATGACCAGCTCAAACAAGGAGAACTGGCAGGTCCCTGAAGTTCAGGGCCCTGGGAAGAGATTTCTGAATGGGTTACACAATCCTTTACTGGAGAATTGGGCTGAGAAATGCCTGCACTGGGGATCAGGGGTCCTGGAGACCAGTCCTGGCTCTACCACTAATTCTTTGTGACTTTGGACAAGTTACTTCCTTCTCTGAGCTTCAGTTTTCCAACATGTAAGATTCAGAGGTTTAATTAGGTAGTTTCTTATCTTCCATCTATTTCTTTTTTTTTTCCGAGGCAATCATGGTTAAGTGACTCGTCCAAGCTCACACAGCTAGTGAGTGCCTGAGGCTGGATTTGAACTCAGGTCCCGCTGACTCCAGGGCCAGAGCTCTATCCACTACACCACCCAGCTGTCCATCTCCCATCTATTTCTGATAGTCTATGATTCTAGCCTAAGCTCTACCACAATCTTTCTGCATGACCTTTTCTTCACCTATGAAACGAATGTGCTGGATTTGGACTTGCAAAGCTTGGGTTCAAATCCCAGCTCTGCCATTTGCCACTTGTCACCTGTGTGACTTTGGATAAATCTCTGCACAAATATGTTTGGGTTTCATTTTTTTCACCTGTAAAATGAGGGTGTTGGACTACGTGACCTCTAAACTCCCTTCCATCTCTAAGCCTGTGAACTATAACTAGATGAGCCTCTTTCTATTCTTAAATTCTACGATCTATGGCTTACCCCTCATCGATCTCAGTTTCCCAAGAGAAATGGGGGTGAAAGGGAATAAGCATTTATACATCATTTACGATGTGCCAGGTGCTTTATAAATATCATCTCATTTGATCTTCACAACAACCTTGGGAGGTAGATGCTATTATTATCCCCATTTTATAGATAAAGAAACTGAGGCAGACAGAGGTTAAGTGACTTACCCAGGGTCACACAGCTAGTAAGTAAATGTTTGAGGCTGGATTTAAACTCAGGTGTTCCTGACTCCAGGCCCCGTGCCACCCTACTGCCTCAAATATTCAATGGACTGAACAGTTTCTAAGGTCCCTTCCAGCTCTGATATGATGTGTATGGCAGTATAGAACCTCATGAGGTGGGCCCAGAACTTAGCATTAGGTGACCTGGATCTGAACACCAGCTTGCTGGCTGTGCAACCACAGACCAGCTGTTTCGACTGGTCTGGGTTTCAGTTTTCTTCTCAGTAAAATTGGGGTGACAACATTCACACTCACCTCATGGGGCTGTTGTGAGGAAAGTACTTTTCAAATTGTAAAGTGATACAGAAATGTGAGCTGTTAGGAGTAAGCTTAACCTTCTGTGTTAGATACTCCCCAGAAAACCCTCAGAGTTCTCAAATACCCATCAAATACACTGAGGAAGGAATTCTTTGATCGGGCCTTGGCTTCCAAGTGGTGCCTTTATTTAAAGCAGTCACACTCTCCTGGGAAGAAGACGCTGTGGATGGGGATGCAAGAGAGGACAAACTGGGAGAACTGGACTCTGGGGAACTCCAATATTCAGTGCCTCGTCATTCTTTTCCCCTCTGCTGAAAGCCTATGTTTCTCCCTGGTCAGTTCAACAAACAGGCACTGTCTTAAGTGCCTACCGGGTGCAAGGCTCAGCCCTAAGGATGCAAAGATGAAAAAAACATCAGCTTCCTGCCCTCCAGGGGCTTACAACAGCTCGCAACTATAATATAAGAAAGAATGTGATGGCCACAAAGGAAAAATGACTCCAGGAAAATCAGAGGAAGGAGAGATCCCTTGCAGCTGAAATCACAGGGCGGGCTTCACAAAAGAGGCTTCACCTGGGCCTCAGAAGGGAAAAGGAGAGGGAGTGAAGATGAGAAAAGGATGCATCCAAAGCCTGTGCGAATGCGTGGAGGTGAGAAACAGGCAAGGTAAGATCAAGGGAAAGTAAACAGTCCAGTTTGGCTAGAATGTAGAGGGTGTGAATTCCTGGGGGACCTCAGACAAGCCGCAGCCTCTCTGGGCCTCTATAAAACGGAGGGTTAAACTCGGCCTCTGGGCTCGCTCTCTCTGTCTCTCTGTCTCTGTCTCTCTCTCTCTGTCTCTCTGTCTCTCTCTCTTTCTCCTCCCTCTTCTCATTCCCTCTTTCTATCTCTCTCCCTCTTTCTCTGTCTGTTTCTCCTCTCTTAGTTTCTCTCTGTGTCTCTTCTTTCTGTTTGTCTCTGTCTCTGTCTCTAGCTCTGTCTCTATCTCTCTGTCGTTGTCTTTCTGTCACTGTCTGTGTCTCTGTGTCTGTCTGTGTCTGTGTCTGTATCTCTCTGTCTCTCCGTCTGTCTCTCCCACTCTAGGTAAGTTGGGGCCACATTATGAATGGCCTTCAAAGCCAGGTCAAGAATTTGGAAGAGGTCATTTAGCCCTTGGAGTTTCCTGACAGACAAATCTGATTCTTTGTGTCCTGGGGAGAGCAGAGCCCTTTTGTAATTCTTTGCTTGTCTGTATGTAACGATGTAGAAGGGAGGGATCTGGATAGAGCAACCACCATGGGAAAGAGGTGATCTCAGTTTGGTTTGTGAACAAATAACTGAAAGCATGTTCTGCATCAAGGAGTAGAGGAACACTCAGGTAAGATATAGAACTCTCATAGTTCATTTGAGCCCATGTGGTTTAGTGGAAGAATCAAAGGACTTGGATTCAGAGTATTTGTGTGCCTGGGCCATCTTTTACACTCATTAGCTGTGTGACTATGGACAAATAACTTAACCTCTCTGGTCCTCCATTTCCTTATCTGGGAAATCAGGGGGTTGGACAAGAACTGGATAATCTCTAAGATCCCTTCCCACTGGAAATCCTATGATCCTTCCCTCTCAGAGAGCCTGGACACACTTGTATTATCTGCAACTCCAAAAAAGAAGTCTGTGTCATAAACTGATTGCTTCCTCCCTCTGCCTGTAAGTCCCAATGCTTCTCAGGCCTGCTTGGATCTCCCAAGAGACGCTGGAGGGTGGAGGTGAGTATGAGAACAGAGTTGGGCCAGGATGTCTTACACGCAAAGCAGCAGGGCAACGGATGCCATGCATGGCCACCCTGGGGATTGGCTGACTTTCCGGCATGGGGCACCCTCAGCCTTTCTCTCTCTCTACTCCCCACTGCCCTACTTGGGGCCAAATATCCATGTAGCACATAAATCTCCCCCTCCAGTCTTGCCCTGGCTTTCTAGGCTGCAGCAGCATCCACCATGCAAAAGCTATCCACAGTGCGTGATTCTGACATCCGTCTTACTTTCCCCTTTACTCGCCGCCCTCTCCCTCCAGATTCTTCCCCTTTTCATTATTAGTATATATAAAAAAAATTAAGCCGTTTTAATTATTTTCCATATTAGCAAACAGCCTGCTTCCATATGGTTGGGCCTGCCTACCGTTCCTCCTGCAACCCCCCTCTGCTTTTCCAAAATAACAAACCCCAAACGAGTCCCAGTTATTGAAAGGTCTTCTCTCCCCTCTTGTCAGGGAGTCTCAGCTTCATGAGACTGGAGTCTCCCACAGCCTGACTGTGCTGGGATCAGATCCAGTCCTTCAAGGGACCTTAGGGGAGATTCCATTGGAGACCTGTGTTGGAATTCTGCTTCTGACACTTACTTCTTAGTTGGCCCTCTCTGGGCCTCTGTTTCCTCCCTTGTAGAATAGAGATAATAATATCTCTCCTAACCAGGGTGGTCATGAGGAAAGCCTTTATAAAACCTTAGATTACTGTATAATTATAATAATATGTTTATGTATAAGATATATAATATATTAATATTATATATAATATAATAATAAATGTGTGCTGTTCTTGCTGTCATTATTAGTCCTCCACTAAGAGGAAGTATGGTATAGTGATAAAGAGAACCTGGGTTCAAGTCCCAACTCTGACATCTGCTGGCTGTGCGACACTTGAATGATGATGATGATAACTAGCATTTAGCTAGTTCTTTAAGGTTTGCAAAGCACCATATGTTTTATCTCAGTTGATATCCGCAACAACTCTGAAGTAGTTTTTACAATTTTACAGATGAGGAAACTAAGGTAAAAAGATTGATGACTTGCCCAAGGTCATACAACTAATAAGTGGTCTCAGGCAGGGTTCAAACTCAGGTCTTCCTAACTTCAATGCTCTATCTACTGCACCACCTACCTGCCTGTAAGTCATAATAAGACTCTTAAGATCATAGATTTAAAGCTAGAAAAGACCTTAGATGTCACCAAGTGCAACCTTATATATTTTACATATATAGTAACTGAGTCACAATTCAGTGCTCTAGGCACCTAAGACTACAAATTTTAGAGAAGGTGCCCACTTGCAGTGGTAGAAGGAATTTCCTCATCTGGGAATTTCCCATACCATTGAAATCACAAGTGCAGTCCCTATCTCATTCCTTCATCAAAGCTCTACTTTATCATGACCCAGAGAAGAGCCTGGGTTCTCAAAGACTTGTCTAGCAGAGCACAAGCTCTGACAGGTCCTACCAAGCTGGAAAGGCTTTGGGTATGGGCCTGGTAGCAGATTGTTTCTGTCATCCCTAGACCAGCCCAGCTAAGTTCAAGGCAACTCCTCATCAAAAGGAAACTTCTCCAGGAGGTTAGCTACTGGGTGACAAACTCTTTTTGGCCATAGAAACTCACAAGGGCTACCTACTAAGGCAAAGAAAGGCTTTGCTCTTTGTTGGTGGAAGAAAGGCCTAAGGAAGGCTTAGAATGTGATATTCTGTGCATGCCATCTTGGGGTGGCGGCAGGGATGAGATGGGGAGAAAATTTGGAACTCAAAATCTTGTGGAAGTGAATATTGAAAACTAAAAATAAATTAATTAATTAATTAAAAAAAGGAATGATAACTTCTCACTCAGTGCCCAGATAACTTTCTGAGACTAAGATTTGAATTGATTGAGGGAGTTTCCTTATTGGAAGTTTCTTATAACAATGAAGTCACAGATTTGATTTAGAAAATCTTTAGGGCATCTTAGCATTGCAGTCATTAAAAGGGAAACAGAGATTACTGATTTAGCTAGTTGATATTCAAGTTTAGTAGTGTGGTATGTCTGAATGAATCATGGACCCGGGGCCCAGAGACCTATTTCAAATCTCAGCAAATCATTTGACCTGTCTGACACTCTTTTTTTTCCTTATCTATATAATGGGGATAAAAATATTTGCAATGCCTATTTCCTAGGTTTGTTTTAAAAAGAAAATTCTTTGTAAATTGTAAAGTGCTAAATAAACATGAGCTATAATTATCAAGGTCTTAAAAAAAATGATATTCTGGAAGGTAAAGGAGCTAGGATTGCAACCAAGAATAACATGCTCAGCAAAACTGGGTATAATCCTATGGGGGGGGGAGTGGATATTTAATGAAATAGAGAACTTACAAGCATTTCTGATAAAAAGACCAGAGCTGAACTGAAAATTTGACATTCAAGCACTGGACTCAAGAGGCACACAAAAAGGTAAATATGAGTGAGAAATAATAAGGGACCAAAAAGTTACACTGTTTACATCATTATATAGAGAGATACTTGTAACCTCTCAGAACTTTATCATCACCAGGGTCTTAGAGAGAGTCTAATTAGAGAGCTTGGGGATGATTCTATTATATTTAGATGATCTCAAAAGAAGAATGGAAAGGTGGGGAAAAGCAATGCACTAGAAGAGGGAGAAAAATGGGGACAATTATGTTACATAAAAGAGGCATACAAAGAAGAGTTTATACACTGGAAGGTGTAGTGGGGAGGGATCAAGCAACACTTGAACTTTGCATTCATCTGAACTGAGTCAAGGAAAAAAGAAGACATACACACACAGCTAACTACAGATATCCATCATATCCAACAGGGAAACAAGAGGAAAAAGGACTAAGAAAAAGGTAGGTAGAGAATATTAAGGGGAGCGGTGGTTCAGAAGCAAAACAGAATCAAATTGGCAACAGAGTTTAAAAAAAGGCTAATTAGAATAGGATGGAAGGAAATGCACAGTTAGCAGTCTTAACTATAAATATGAATGTGATGAACTCATCATAAAACAGAAGAGAATATCTGAATAGATTAGAAACTAGAATCCAACAATAGGTTGTTTACAAAAACAAACTTGAAAAAGACACACATAGAGTTAAAATAAGGGGCTGTAGCAGGATTTATTATGTTTCAGTTGGAGTGGCAATCATGATCTCAGACAAAGCAAAAGCAAAAATAGCCCTAGTTAAAAGAGATAAACAGGGAAACCACATTTTGCTATAAGGTACCATGGAAAATGAATTAATATCAATACTAAGCATATATACACCAAATGGCATAGCATCCAAATTCTTGAAGGAAAAGTTAAATGAGTTACAGCAGGAAATAAGACAGTAAAATTATAATAGTGGGGGTCCTCAGTTTATCTCACTCAGACCTAGATAGATTTAACCATAAAATAAATAAGAAAGAAGTTAAAGAGATCAATAGAATTCTAGAAAAGTTAGATATGATAGACCTGTGGAGAATCCCAAATGGGAATAGAAAGGAATACATCTATTGCCCAGTTGCACATGGCATCTTTACAAAAATTGACCATGTATTGGGGCATAAGAAATTCAAACAAATGCAGAGAAGCAGAAATATTAAATGCATGTTTTTCTAATTTTCTAATTTCATAATGCAATAAAAAGTAAATTCAATAAAGGTTTTTCGAAACATAGCTTAATATTAATTGGAAACCAAATAATTTAATCCAAAAGAATGAGTTGGGTAAAGAAAAAAAATCATAGAATCAATAATTTTGTTAAAGATAATGACAACAATACGACAACAAAATGTAATTGGGAAATATTTAGTAAAATAAAATACAATAAGTTATAGAAAATATAAATATGTTGTCTTTTTAAAAAGTCAATATGTGGTCCAGAGACATCCTCATGGACAGTTTAGTGGCCCCCATTTCTGAATTTAACACCATCAGTCTATATAACATTTAGCACATGCTACTGAAGACTGTTCATTAACTTATTGGTGTCAGATTGGGTGGGTATAGAAAGGAGTAAGGCAGTGGTGCCTCCCAACTAGATTATAAACTACTTGAGGATATGAACTGAGTATCTTTTTGAATCCCCTGCAGGGTCTCACATAATAATCAATATGAACTCAATCATATGAGTCCATCTACTATCCCTTTGATTGACCAAGAAGTCTTAATAAGAGCCTCCCATCAACGTTCCCTTTCCTTTCCTCCTTCTCACATGGACTTGACCTTCTTCATCTAGACCCTCCCAAGAACACTCACCACTTTCCCATTCCAACTCTCAGGCCCTCTCCCCTTCCTCATAGTCCTGGGCCATGGTAGATAAGGCTATTCATGCTGCTTAAGAACAGAGAATCACCAACTACAACCCTTCTAATGAGATAAGGGACCACTAGTCCTTGCTACCTACCCTGACACTATATCCTCTGACCCATTAGGTCTTTTCTTCTGTCTTGCTGCTATGTTCTTCAAACCCCTGGGTACTGCCTTTCGTCTTGCTGATGCAAGGGTCCCTAGGCCTTGCCTTCCACTCTGCTTGTACACCCCCAGAACTATCAGGCCTTGTAGCTGAACCCTCTGTTATATGTTGTCTCCCTCAATTAGTAGGTGAGCTGCTTGAGAGCAGAGACTGTCTTCTTATTCTATTTTTATTCCCCAGACTTAGCACAATGATTGACACACAAGCTTGATCAATTCTTTTTCATTCATTTTTTTCATTCATTCATTCAGTGCATATACATAATAAATACCTAATATATTTGTTGAATTGACTTCTTGTTCTAGCTCTGATATTCTAGCCTGAAACTTTTAGTTTGAATTATGAAATCACAGAATTATAGAATTTCACAGATGGATGAGGCCTCAGCTGTCATCTAGTCTAAGCCATACGTGAAAAAGATCTCTGAAGAGTTCCAAAGAAGGAGAATTTATTCCCTTCCAAAGCAGCCTATTATCCTTTGGCATAGCTCTGCATGTTAGAAAGTTTCTTTCTCACATCTAGCCTAAATTTTTCTCTTTGCAACTAGGGTCCATCACTCCTGGCTTTTTCTGAAGTCAAAAAAACCATTTTTTTTAAAGTATGTTGAATTCCTCTTGGACACAATAGCCTTTCAAATATTTTAAGTCAGCTATGATGTCCCTCCTGAAACTTCTGTTCTCCAAGCTAACCATTCCCAGTTCCTTTAGCCAATTCTTATATTGCATGGACTCAAGGCCCTTCATCATTCTAGCTGCCTTTCTCTGGATATTCTTCAACATATCAATATCCTTCTCAAACTGTAGTATTCATTATACTCCACATATGGTCTGAAAAGGGCAAAGTATACAGGGACTATTATTGCATCTTTATTCCTGGAAGCTACACTTGTAATACAGCCCAAGATCAAATTAGCTTTTTTGGGCTACCATATTATACTCTTGACATACTGAGTTTTCAGGCCATGAAATCCTCCCAGATCTTTTGCAGACAAATTCCTAGATAACCACGTCAATCTTGTACTTGTGAAGTTGATTTTTTGAACCCATGTAAGGGTTTACATTTATCCTTCTCACATTTCCTTGTTTTAGGCTTAGCCCATCGATCTAGATGTCAGATGTCTTTGGATCCTGACTCTTATGATCCAGGCTATTAGATATTCCTTCCAGCTTTGTGCCATCTGCATATGCGATACACATGTGTTATAAGATCTGGCTTGGTGGTCTTTAGACCACCATGACAGTCTTCCCTTAATGGAGGCTGTAAGCTTATAGAACATAGACATGGAAAAGTAATGATAATAATATTTTTTGAAGGTTGATAAAGCTGTGTCCCTCAAATAATATTTTGTCTACTACCACCGGCTTATTTTTTTCTCTCTGATAACAAACCCCAAATCATATTTTGCCTTGAACCCTGGCATGCAATTCAGCCAGCTCCAAGGGGGCTATCCTAAATCACAGTATAAGAACCCCACTCTCAGAAGGGCACTTTAAAGCACCCCTTCCCTTCCAGCAGGAGCATACCTTCCTGCTGAATGCGCCCGTGCCTCTGTGCTCCCCGATGCAGCACCACCCTTACATGAGTTATACTCTACGTTAAGGTGCACGGTGAGTTGTATATTGGGTCTTTTCCTCTCTACCTTTCCCTTCTTCCCCACTGTTTGCAATGAAGTTTTGGATTTCACTGACTCCCATTGTTTCACATGTTATTCTCAGCATCAGAACTCATGAAGGTGTTGTTTTCCCCAATGTGTCTGCCTGGCCCATAGGCCTTCCCTCAGAAACAAGCTGGGCGCCTGAACAAGGACTTTACCTGTTGATAGCTGTACCTACACTGGAGGAGTATGGATGGGTGAGCCCAGTTGTAGAAAGCAGGGGTCATTAGAGGAACCTATGTTCCTCCCAGGAAGGACTCTTATGCCAGAAGACTATCACAAAACATGCCACCTATGCCTTCACATAAGATCCTGATAAATATGTTAAATAGCACAGGGCCAAGAATTGATCTCTGGGGCACACCACTACAGACTTTCTTTGACACCAATGCATTAATGACTATTCTTTGAGTCATTCAACACGTTTTGAATCCATTTAATTATATTATCTGCTAGTCCATGTTTCTCCACATTTTAAAAAAAATTTTAGGCAATTGGGGTTAAGTGACTTGCCCAGGGTCACACAGCTAGTAAGTGTCAAGTGTTTGGTCTGAGGCCGGATTTGAACTCAGGTTCTTCTGACTTCAGGGCCAGTGCTCTATCCACTGCGCCACCTAGCTGCCCCTCTCCACATTTTTCCCTAGCTTTTCCACAAGAGTAACATGAGATGTTTTATTAAACACTTTGTTAAATCAGGGCAAATTATATCTATAATGTTCTCCTGACTGACCCATTTAGTAACCCTATTGGAAAAGAAAATATTCTTGATGAAGCCATGCTGCCTTTGGGTGTTCACTGCCTCCTTTTCCAAATGTTAACTGACCACATTATTATTAAGTCATCCTAGAATTTTGACCAGAATCAAAGTGAAACTCATTGGTCTATAGTGTGCAAACTCTTTTCTCTTTCCCTTTTTGAAAATTAGGACATTTGCCCTTCCCTTGTCCTTCCATTCTTCATGATCTTTCCAATATCACTGACAGTGACTCAGCAATCACAGCTGTGAGTTCATTTACTATCTGAAAATGTAATTGATCTGGCCCAGGTGACTTGAATTCATCAAAGACAACTAGGTGCTTCCTTACCCTGTGCCAGCAGCTAGGAAGGTGGCATACTGAGAAAAGTGCTGGGCCTTGAGTCAAGAAGACCTGAGTTCAGAACCAACCTCAGACACTTACTAGCTATGTGGCCTTGGACAAGTCACTTAGTCTCTATGTGCCTCAGTTTCCTCAACTGTAAAACAAGGATAATAATACACCTACCCCATAGGATTGTGGTGAGGATCAAATGAGGCACAGGGCCTGGCATATAGTAGCTGCTCAATAAATGCTAGCTATTATTATTATTATTTAAAATGTGTATCAATCTACTTGAGTTGATTGTGGTAGCATGACATAGTAGAGTCTGGACCCCCTCAAATTTCCAATTCCCTATTAGTCCATTGGGTTCTGACATCTACAGTCTAGAGGTCCTTCTCCTTGGCAAAGAAGTCAAGCAAAGTAAGACTTAAGTGACTCTTCCTTCTCTTTTTGACCAGTTATCATCAGCCCATCCTCCCCAAGCATCAGTCTTTGATCCTCCTCTTTTCCTCAATAGAGCTTAAGAAAAAAAACAACAACAACCTTTTATTGTCCTTAGCTTTCCTATCAGCTTCAACTCATTGTGACCTTTGACACTTCGGACCCTCTTCTTACAATACCAAGCTACAGTTTTATATTAGTCCTCTGTGCCCTTTTAAAAAATCCAAGTTGGTTAGCAATATGCATCTATATTAAGAGAAATTCCCATTTTATTCCTCAGAAGGAATTGTTTCCCTTTGAAACTTCAGAATTCCCTTCTTGAGCATCTCTGATCTCCCCTAAACTGACTTCCCTGATAGAATCATTAGTCTCTGGGCTCATAGGACCATAGGCTTAGAGTTGGAAGGGAACTTTTAGGTCAACCAATAAAGCATCCTTATTTTACAGGTGAGGAAACAGGCTCAGGGAAGTGAAGGGACTTACCCAGGGTTACATAGCTTATAAGTAGCAGAATCTAGATTTGAATACAGGCCTTCTAACTCCAAATTCTTATCTCTTTTAACTAGACCATGTGGCCAATTCGATCCTTTCTGTCCTTCTTTTCCTTCCTGATGACTCCCCCTATTTAGGCATAGTATTGATAGAGACCTTAGAATATAGACTATTAGCAATTATATAGACGAAGAAACTGAAACTCAGAGAAGGGAAGAGACTGGACTGGAGTCGCAGAACTGAGACTAGAATCCAGGTCTTCTGACTCTAAGTCCTGAACTCCTTCCACTACCCCAGTCAGCTAGGAGGTCAGGCCTTGCTGATCCCTGGAAATCATCAGACCCTTCCTATTAGGCAAAACACGGCCAGAAATTATTATGGGCAGGACACAAGGAGTGGGGTCCATGACCTCTCGAATCATACTATCTTAGCCAGGTCCCCGTGGTCAAGAAGCCATGCGTTCACCAAATGTCCAAAGGACAGATGCTGGGGATCAAGTCAGGAAGAAGAGATACAGCAGGAATGTGGGTCAAAGGCCAAACAGGCCGCTGATGATCCATTCTAGCATGGGAGCAAAGAGCCCAGGCTTGGGAGTCAGGGATTTGGGTGCCAGTCCCTGGCCTGACACTAACTAGCTGCATGATCTTGTAGAAGCCACTTCCTTTCTCTGAACCTCAGTTTCCTCCTCTGTGGAGTAAGGTGAATTAATCCATGGAATCATCGGTTTAGAGCTGGAAGGGAACTTTGAAGTAAATCAGTATAGCATCCTCCTTTTACAGATGAGGAAAAGAATGACAGCCAGACATGTAAAGTAATTGGCCCAAAATCACCCAACTAGAAAGTGAAAGAGACAAGATTTGGACCTAGGTCCTCTACCTCCAAATTCATTCTTTTCTCTAGACCATGTTGCTAACTCAAAAGATCTCTTCCAGCTTTGATACTGGAATTCTGCTGTCTGTCTGTCTGTCTGTCTGCCTGTCTCTCTCTCTCTCTCTCTCACTCACACACACACACACACACACACACACACACACACACACACACACCCCAAAATGGATCAAAATATGTGTATTTTGCCATTAGAAACTTAGCCACAACCTATCATTCCAGCCTTATCTTTCATAATTCCCCAAACCACAGACCCTGGTCCAAGTCCTCAGCACTAGCGCCCATAATAGGCTCACTTCTGCCTGTGTGGTCTCAGGCAAGTCATTTAACTTGTCTTTACATCAGTTTCCACACTTGTAAAGTGAGGGGATTAGAACAGGTGGCTTTTAAGATCTTTCTGTCTGTAACTCCATGATCCTGTGATTGGTGAAAAAGATGTAGCACCCGTTATTCTGTTATTCACAGGTTCAAAATTCATAGGATGTTAGATCTGGAAAATACCTTGGAACTTAGAACACAGAATATCAGAGCTAGAAAGGACCTCAGAACACCGAATGTTAGAGTTTGAAGTGTCCTCAGAACACAGAATGATAGAGGGAAACTTGGAGATCACCTAATCCAACCTGCTCTTTTTATAAGCGGCATAGGTGTAAGCTGCATATACCCTTAGTGGGTACAGCATATGACATATGTGGACTTACAGCAACAGCAGCTCACACCAGCTCATATCTTGCCTTCCTTAAATGCATAGAAAGACAGAGTGTCCATTTACTCTTCCTTAACTAGAAAAAGAACATAGTGTGGTGCTATACTCAGAAACCAGCCCAGTGGTCCCATCAAAGTCTCTCTAACAGGTACGGGTGGAACATCGTCTCATTATGAAGGCACAAGCTGTCCACCCCAAAGCCACAGTGCTTCAAAATAGCCAGAGAAGCAAAAAAACCCTCACTGACAAGGTTCTGAATTCTGGCCTAGGACTTATTAAATAGGTGAACATATATATGTAAAAAATATAAAATTAATCTCCATGACTTCACCCACACCAGGAAAATTTCCTAGCTCAATCTCAATGGACTAAATCCAAAGAACTCAGGGGAACAGCATTTTGTAGACTCTCAGCCTATTTGCACATTGAGGAGGAAATGGAAAAGAAATTGATTAGGTTCCAATCACCCCCTGCAAATCTTCCCATCTGTCTGAAGTCAGGAAGGAGATAAGGGAAGATGTGCATGTGGGTAAATATGTTCTGGATCCTGATCCGTAGAGTTTAAGCTGAGAGGCCAAGAGTGGCAAGAAGAAGAAGACCCATCTCCCCACTCATGATTCACTACTCCTTCATGCTCTACATAGCTCACAGACCCGGCACCCTATAATCTACTTCACCAGCGACGCCCACCAAAATCACTGCTCCGGGTATGAATCTCACCTCTCCCATCTTGCTGTCTTTGATACCCACAGGTAGAGAGGTTCAGGTCATACCCCCCAGCAACCCAAAAAGTCCTATTTTCAAACCTAGCAGCGCCTTACCCAGATTTCAGATAATTACTCCAGCATAGAGAACCATAAGTCTCATTCCCATGGTCAATGGCTATTTGTCTCACACGGCAAACAAAGACCCTCATTTCTATCTACCACAGATCTACACCCTCTTACCTCAAAACACCCTTCCCTGGTGACCACTTTCTTGTATGTGCTGTCTTCCCCATGAGAATATAAGCTTCTTGGGGAAGGGGACTGTCTCTTTTAAAAAATATTTCTATCCCTAGTACCACAGCACATAGTAAGCACTTAATAAATGCTTTTTCATTCATTCATTTCATGCATTCACTCAAGGGCAAATGAAGAAGAAAAACAAGGAACTAGAAACCCGACTCCGGTTCTACCATTTACCACGTCTCCTCAAACTATTTCCTCTTGTGGGAAATTTCTAGTGAAAGGGGGGAAAGGGTTATTGTCAAAATCCCCATTACCATCATCATCATCACCTCAAGGCCAAAGAGCAGAATCATAACAATACTTTCAATAAGAGGTCAATGTGTATTGCACCAGTTCTATATAGATAAGGAAACTGAGGCCAGAGAAGTGACTTACTGGGGCAGCTAGGTGGCGTAGTACATAGAGCACCAGCCTTGGAGTCAGGAGGACCTGAGTTCAAATCCAGCCTCAGACACTTGATACTTACTAGCTGTGTGACTCTGGGCAAGTCACTTAACCCTGATTGTCTCACCAAAAAAGAAAGAAAGAAAGAAAGAAAGAAGTGACTTACTTTCCCAAGGTCAATTTGAAATTCTATCCACTAATCAGTGTCTCAATCCTCTATTAGAGGAATTGCTCCTTCTCCTTACTGGTCTTCTTCACAATAAATGGCCACTTCTGCCTCTCCCTACCTCCCATTCTTGGTTCCTTTTCCATGATCCCCCTCTGCAGCCTGGTGTCTTTTTGCTCCCTTTGCACTCAGGGAGTGTCCCTGTTTCTCATTAAAGTGACGCTGGATATTTTTGTCTCTCTGAGTACCATATTCTCTTGCCAACAAATAGTTTCAAATAGAAAAAATATGTCCAAAATTAAACTGGAAAATAGAAAATAAATATGAAAATGGGTTGAAGTGGTACATGCTCTTCTCAAAAATGGTGGAGAAAACCATTGGTACTCTCTCAACATACCTCAAAACCAAGTTGAACTATTTGCTCTTTAAATTGGGTTTGTTCATTTTGAGGTGATTGTGCAGCCAAATCAGGTGTTCCTAGCTCTGCTCCAGACATCATTCAATCCACAAACATTTTGCAAAGCCCAATGCCATTATTTTTTGATTCCTTAACCTTGTAAGAGTCCCATGAGGTGGTTTATATCAATTCATGTTATAGAGATGGGTGAAGTAAGGCTCAGAGATAACACTGACCCAATGAGAAACTAATCTGTGAGAAGTGATTTCATGGATACTAAGATGGTATCCCAAGCTGAAAAAATACCTCCCGTAGCTCCTTGCTAATGCCTTGAATTCAACCGGTGGAGCTTCGTTTTGTTTGTCCTCGTTCCCCTGGTATATATCAAAGCCCGGGGAAAGCAAAGTCATAAAACATAGAACAACAGAACTAGAATGTCCCTTAGAACATAGAACACAGTGGCAGAACTCAAAAGCCTTGTAGCACATAAAATGCAGCCTGAGCTGGGAGAAATCTTATGACATATAAATATTTTTTTAAAAAATCAAACTTGTTATTAAAACTTAATGTTGAACATTAATACTGCCAATTATACTTGCTTAGTACTTTATATTTAAACAATCTCACTTCAATACATAAAGTATCATAACAACTTTTAAAGTCCCCATCAGGATCCACTGTTCATTCTCATACACTTTTCCTCTTATATGGCCGTACTTGGTGTATTCTATTCTTCTTGTTCTGGCTTTTCTTCTTTGCATTATTTTATAGGATCATAGGGTCATAGATCATATTAGGAGAGTTGGAAGGGACTTCAGAAGCCATAGTCCAACCTCCTCACTTGACAAATGAAGAAACTGAGGTTCAGGAAAGGTTAAATGACACTCACAATCACTTCCTAGGATCCCAGAGATGGGATTTGGATCTAAATTCTCTGGGTCCAGAGACAGTGCTCTTTCTTTTTTTGTATTCCTCACCCTTGCTGATACCAAGGAAATTAGAATATTTCATTACACCAATGTACAACAATTTATTTAACCACTATTCTCTTCCTAGATGGTTAAAATAGTTTCACTTTTGTTGAAATTACATTTAATGCAGCTAGGTGGCTCAATGGATAGAAAGATGAGTTCAAACCCAGCCTCAGACACTTACTAGCTGTATGACCCTGGGCAAGTCACTTACCCTGTTTGCCTTAGTTTTCTCAACAGTAAAATGGTGGTCATAATAGTACCTACCTCCCAGGATTGTTGTGAGGATCAGCTGAGATAATATTTCTAAAGTTCTTGACACACAATAGATGCTTAATAAATGCTTATTTCTTTCATTCTTATGAAGATCTTTGAAAAGGTTTTAGTTTCTGCTGTATGTTTTAATACAATTTCCAAAATAATTTTTATTGTCAGGTTTCCGTACTTCAGTTTTCCTTCTCTTGTATAGTCTTGGTCCCCTGGAGTCAACCAGTACACTGGGCATCACTGAGACCAACGTCTTGTCCAGCTGGGGCGTCTCTTCAAATGGTGGATGGTTTTACAATATGCTGGTGATTATCTCCTCCAAAGGGATGTTCCACAGAATTCGTGGCCACATCCCGAACACAAAGCCAGCAGTTTCTCTTGGCCTTGTATTTGTGGTAGGCACGACCTGCCTTAAGAATGGGCTTATCAATATGACCTCCTCCAGCAATAACACCAACCACAGCTCTGTTTGCGGAGGAGATCCCTTTCTTAGCACCTGAAGGTAGCTTCACCCGTGTTTTCTTGGTTTCAGGATTGTGGGAAATCATTGTGGCATAGTTTCCAGACGCACGGCAAGCTTAATCCAGTCCCCAGGCTTTTCTTCAAGATAGCACACTATGGTCCCTTCAGGCACAGTGTCAACTGGGAGGACATTGCCAATGTTGAACTGAGCTTTCTTACCACAGTTCGCAAACTGGCCGGTACGGATGCCTTCAGCAGCAGTGAACAACTTTGTCCTCTTTTTAAATCGGTAAGGATCCCGGAAAGCTACTTTTGAAAGAGGAGCCCCTCAGCCTGGATCATGGATTATGTCCTTTACAATACCCTTAATGTAACCATGCCTCTCGGCGAAGTCGGCAGCCCGGAGCTTGGCGGCCCCTTTCCTGTGCTTCACATGAGCACGGAAGACAGAGCCCTCACCCTTCCTCTGACCACGATCACTGGGCCTATCTCGCGAGGTCTGGCTCTGGACTTGGTAGGAGCTCTGCTTTATTTTTTGATAGAATTTTCAAGCTACATTTCCAAAAATGGAATTGCTGATCAAAGTGTATGTTTATTTTTGTACCTTTACTGCATACTGACATTGCTCTCTGAAAAACAATTCTGCAAAGTTTGTAATTCTACCAGCAATGAGTAAGTGAGTTTCTCTACAACGTTGTACACAATGAATTTTAGCGCTTTTATTTTTGTCAGTTTTACAGGCCTTAAAGGGCACCTTAAAGTTAGAACATAATTTTTTAGGGATTTAAAACACAGGATGTTAGAGCTGGGAAGGAGCTTAGAGATCATTAAGTCCTCATTTTATAAATGGAAACTGAGGCCTAGCTAGTAAGTATCTGAGACAGGATTTGAACCCAAGTCTGTACTAATTCCAAGTCCAGCACTCTATCCACTACACCACCATAGCCTCTCCATTCCATAAGCTTAAGGTTGTGTCTCCTGTTTCCAATGAGCCTCTTGGCATTGAATCTAAGGCACAGTTCTAAAGTGGGCAAGTCCTTCCTAAGCAGGCTCTCAGCTCTTCCTTGGACACCAGTGGCCCAGATACCCACAGCCAGCTGGGGCCAACAGGTGGTCCTTGGAGGAAAGCCAGATAGGTACAGATGTTATCAATTAGACCACCTACCATATATCACAATATATAAGTCAGCCTTTGAAGGTGCAAATCAATCCTCCCTCAAAACTGAGTTCGACTGATGTCTGGGACATAGGGAAGACTCCATTCTTCATAGCATTGTTCATTTTGTTGTTACTGTTCAGTCACATTTGACTCTTCATGACCCTGTGGACCATACTGTCCATAAGGTTTTCCTGGCAAAGATACTGGAGTGGTTTGCCATTTCCTTTTCCAGTGGATTAAGGCAAGCAGAAGTTAAGTGACTTGCCCAGGGTCACAAAGCTAGTAAGTGTCTAAGGCCACATTTGAACTCAGGTCTTCCTGACTCTAGGTCCAGAGCTCTAGCGACTGAGCCCCTCAGCTGCCTCCTTGCTCAGTTAGGGCTGCCAAATAAAAGCCTGGACTTGACTCCCTGCTGCCTCTTACCTCTACCTGGGTTGCCTGGATACCTGCACAGTGAGGGTCTCAGCAACTGTCTTCAAGGAGGAGCCAATTAAACAATTTACATTGGGGAGGGAAAAAAGGAGAAAACAAGCATTTATTTAGTGCCAACTATGGGCCAGGCACTGCACTAAGCCCTCTTTTTAATTTAATTTTTATTTTTTTACACATATTATCTTATTTGATTTTCACAACAACCCTGGGAGGTATATGCTATTATTACCCCCATTTTATAGTTAAGGAAACTGAGCCACATAGCAGTTAAGTGATTTGTCCAGGGTCACACAGCTAACAAGTGTCTGAGGTCATATTTGATCTCATCTATCCACTACACCACCTAACCTCCCTTCCTCTAACATTGAATTGGTAAGGAAGGGGCAAGGATAAGACTGAATAACCCATATTTGTACAGTGGCTTATAAAGGAAGAGAGGTCATGCTGATCTTCACCTATTGGCAATGACTTAAGCAATTTTACTGTGGATCAATTACTCTGAGCACAACCAGGATCTGTCTACCTCAGGGTTCCCACTTCCTGCCTGCTGTGGTCCCCTCCCCAGGAGAGGAGTCTGATAACCCGGGAAGCACAGGAGCAGTGGTCAAACCCCGGGCCTAGGAGGTGGATGCTCAGGTCTGAGTACTAGCCAAAGGTCACACATGCTTTGTGTGACCTTGGCCATCCCACTGTTTTTCTTCACTACAAAACAAGCATCATAATACTTGTGCTGCCCACCCCACAAGGTCATTTTGAAGCTCAAATGAGGCAATGTATGTATACAAGTCACTAAGCACACCTCAAAACACCATTTATTGTCAGCGGAGCAGTTAGATGGCACAGCAGATAGATTGCTAGGCCTGGAATCAGGAAGACCTGAGTTCAACTGTGGCCTCAGATACTTGCCAGCTGTGTGACCCTGAACGAATCACTTGACCTCAATGGCAAAATGGGATTTCCCAGGGTTGTGAGTTAATGTTTGTACCTGGCACACATAAGGCACTATATAAATGTTAGCTATTGTTATTAGCTTTATTATTTTTCATTTCAATTCAATATTTGTTCAGTGCCTATTATGTGCTAGATGCTGCATTGAGGCTACAAGGACAAAAATAAAAACAGTCCTGTCTTCAGTCTTAATAATCAGAACCTGTAGGGCCCCACCCTGGGTCTGTGAGGAGGGGGGGGGAGGGAACGGACGGCGGCGGCGCGCCGTCCCCCCCCCCCACACGCACAAAAGAGTCTCTTATCTTTGAACCCAAAAGGAGCTAACAAACCCTAACAGACTCACCAAATGCTACATTGAGAATGGATCTTAGAATTCAGAATGCCAGAACTGGAGAGAACTTCAGATATTGAAGAACAACATCAGAGCAGAAGGAGGCCTTAAAACATAGAACATATGATATTAGAAATGTAAGGAACTTTTGAGATCATCATGTAAGATTGAAAGCCTATCAAATGAAGCTCAACGGAAGGATATTTCTGCTCCCTCCCTATCTCCCCGGTGCCCCCCCAAATCATCCTAGCAGCATTCTGCCCCCACCCCTTGCCTATCACCCATCATCCATCAGGGCCCCTGCTGGACACTACACCTACTTACTTAGCCCAACTCCTCACGTGGTTCCAATTTGGGTGATTTGCAACACCTGGCGCCTCAGCAGTAATCAACTCCAGTGTTGTTAATACCTTGTAAATCTGCCCCATTAAGCAGCAACACGTGCTCTGACTTTGCCTCTGTTGTAATTGAGGTTTCTGTTTTAATTAGAGGAAACCGCCTGAGGCCTAAACCATGAGCTACTAACAATAGTTATGAGCTGGCCCCAAATAGCCACACTCCCACCCCCAAGCCCAGAGCCCTTCCCTCTGGGAGGTAGGTTCTTGGAGAGAAGCAGAAGGTCTAACTCTTTGAATTATAGAGCCTTAAGCTCATAGAATAGTGAAATCTGAGAGCCCCTGCAGATCTCAGATATCATTTTGTGACTAAACTCTGACCCCACATGGGAATCAACTTTATGCAATACCTGATGGGTGGTTACCCAGCCTGTGCTTGGAGACTTCCAGTGACAAGGAGCTCATTGCCTCAGATAGCTTGTTCCATGGTTGATAGAAAGTTATTCTTTGTATGGTGATCCAATTGATGTCCTGGGAATTTCACCTCATTGACCCATAGTTCTGAGGCCAAATAGAACAAATCTGCTTCCTTTTCCCCATGACATCCTTTCAGATGTTTGAAGACAGCTCTTCAAGCAAAGGTTAAATCCTGGCTTCTGAAGTTTATTGTAGAAGACTCATGATTCATGGAAGGGTTGGAACCGGATGACTTCTAATGGAGTAGATGACTAGGGTTCAATTCTAACTCTGGGATGCTATGAGTTGTTTTTTTTAAAGTGATCATTCCCAATTATTCATGCCAACCCAAGGCCTAAAAATATGAAGGAGCAGAAAAGCCCCAAACCTCAGTTTCAAAGGCATGAGAATTTCTAATTATAGTGGGTTTTAGGAGATTATCAAGATGAATTTTTCTTGCAAAGGGCCCAAATGACTCAGGTGCAAGGCACCCTGAAGAAGACATGAGAGGCGGCATGGGACCGGCAAGTCAAACCATGGCCACCACCTTGACAAACACCTCCCTTTAGACCCTGACAGAGGCAGCCCAGGACCCTGAATTTAGGAACCTCAGGTAGCATGGGGACTTCTAGATGACTGAGCCTGATTCCAGCCTAGCACCTGTATCGGTCATCTGAGAATCAACCCTAGTGGTGAAGCCATGATTTCTGCGGGTGCAGAACACCATGGCTTCCCTCCATCTCCTCCTCAGCAGCCACAGCCACCGAAGATTCCCAAAGAAATTCCTGAGAGCACTATCATATGGTCCCCTATCAGAAGTGGATATAGTATAATCAGCAGAAATAAGATTAAATAGCATTCCAGCTTGTTTTATAGCTGCCCACTAAGGTTCCTGAGGCTTTTCCATTTGACTTCCCACTCAAACCTCGCGTGTTGTTTGCCCACAATTAGAATGTGAGCTCCCTGACAACATGGATTGTCTTACTTTTCTATTTGTGTCTCCAAAACTTAGGAAAGTGCATGGCACATAGTAAGTGATGAATAAATGCTCTCCCATTCATTCACTCATGATAGGGGGTACTAAAGATAACTCTATTTTTTCTGTACTCATCTCTCAATTGTCTGGCTGTTCAAAGATAGGGTAATCATCTTTAGCAGTTCAACAGTAGTGTGGAATACCCACTGGCCTTATATGGACCCTTAGATCCAAGACATTCCACATGGGATGACCATGGAAGCCCAGGCCTCCAAAAAGACAGATATTAGATTTCTTTCTCTCCTTTCCCCATCATCTGGTTCTCTTAAAGAAGTAAGGGTAAGTATAATGGAATAGCTCACATTTCTTTAGAACTTTACAGTTTGTAGCATATTTCCCTCATGATGGTTTCATGAACTGGATAGTAAGAATATCATCTTACAGAGCAGAAAATTGGTGCTCAGAGAAGGAAATGGCTTGCCAAAGGTTTTACACACACATACACACACACACACATATATGTGCACACACATACACATGTACATGTATATATGTACATATATATGTATACTATATATGCATGTATATATGTATATATGTATGCATATATATATACATGTATATCTTAGAGTATAGAAAATTGGGTCTCAGAGAGGGGAACTGGCTTGCCAAAAGTGATTTTTATTTATATATGCATGTATATATGTGAATTTGTATATATGTATGTGTTTATAGCATTGTGTAACCATAGATCATATATGATACTGTATACACACTATATATACATATACATAACCTACTAAGTAGCAGAGATGGGACTTGAACTCAGGCCTTTCTGACCCTAATCTCAGTGGTCTTTGTGGCCCTTGGCTGCTGATAAACTAACCTTGGGTTAACAAACCCCTGATCTAATAAACCCAGTCTCTCCAACTACTGGGTATTGTAAACTCCCTATTATCCATGTGCACTCTACCAACTGGAACTCTATATTAGATTTTTAGACTGTCTTTGACTCCAGTGATAGCCCCTCTGCACAATATACCCCAAGGAAGTCAAGGACAGAAAGTTCCCATATAGAGCAAAATACTCACAGCAGTACTTTTATGGTAGACAAAAAAAAAGAACAAATCCTATAAAAGAAATAGATATCTATCAATTGGGGAATGACTGAATGAATTGGGGCATGGCATAGCCAAGATGGTGGAGTAAAAGCAGTGACTTGCTTGAGCTTTTCCCCAAACCCCTCCAAATACCTGTAAAAATGACTCAACAAATTCTAGAGCAGCAGAACCCACAAAAAACAGAGTGAAACAAATTTCCAGCCCGAGACAACCTGGATGGTTGATCAGAAAGGTCTACTGTGCAGGGCCGGGAGAAGACCGCAGTTCAGTGTGGGCCACACCAGCAAAAACCGGGCCTCAGCGAACCCGGAGCAGGCCTCAGGGGACTGAATCAAGAAGAGCTGTGGCAGTTTCCAGACTTCTCAACTCACAAACACCAAAGACAGCTTAGAAGGTCAGCAGGAAAAGTCTGTCAGGGCTTGGTGAGAGAGGAGCTTGGTCCCAGCTCCAGTCCTGGCGCAGCCCCAGGGCGGTGGCTGCTTCTAGAGCTCTTGGCCCACAGAAGACAGGGAAACAAGTGGCTGATCAGAGGGGGATTGCAGGAATTTCTTTGCTGGTACTGAGGCAAGATTCTCTTGCTTTGCCCATGCTTGGATCTGAGTCGCAGTCCTGGGTGGTGGTCTTGGGGCAAGGAGGAGCATTGGCTCGGTGGAGCTTGTGGTGGCAGTGAAGAGGGAATTGTTTTCACAGTTCCAAGACAGAAAAGAGTGCTTGTGGTCACTCATAGACCAGAGTACAGGCCAGGAAAGGAGTAAAACCTCGCCCTTGATTGTACCACCTTGGAAGAACTGAAAATTTACAAGTCCCTGGAAGTATCTCTGAAAATAGCTGCACAAAACCCCTGAAGCGTGGGACAGTACGTTCTCAACACTGGAAGCAGACCTCTACCTTAACAAAGAGTTTATAACTCAAGTAATTGCCTGGGAACATGAGCAAACAGTGCAAAAGAAAAAAAATCAACTCAGATCATAGAATCTTACTTTGGTGACAAAGAAGATCAAAACATACACTCAGAAGAAGACAACAATGTCAAAGCTCCTACATCCAAAGCCTCCAAGAAAAATATGAATCGGTCCCAGGCCATGGAAGAGCTCAAAAAGGATTTTGAAAATCAAGTAAGAAAAGTAGAGGGAAAACTGGATAGAAAAATGAGGGTGATTCAAGAAAATCATGAAAAACAAGTCAACAGCTTGCTAAATGAGACCCCCCAAAATACAGAAGAAAATAATACCTTAAAAAATAACCTAACCCAAATGGCAAAAGAGGTCCAAAAAGTCAATGAGGATAAGAGTGCCTTAAGAAGCAGAATTGGCTAAATGGAAAAGGAAGTCCAAAAGTTAACTGAAGAAAATAAATCCTTAAAAATTAGAATGGAGCAAATGGAAGCTAGTGACTTTATGAGAAATCAAGACATTATAAAACAAAACCAAAAGAATTAAAAATTAGAAGACAATGTGAAATATCTCATTGGAAAAACAACTGACCTAGAAAATAGATCCAGGAGAGATAACTTAAAAATTATTGGACTACCTGAAAGCCATGATGGACAAAAGAACCTAGACATCATTTTTCAAGAAATTATCAAGTAAAACTGCCCTGATATTTTAGAACCAGAGGGTAAAATAAAAATAGAAAGAATCCACTGATCACTTCCTGAAACAGATCCCCAAAGGAAAACTCCTAGGAATATTATAGCCAAATTTCAGAGTTCCCAAGTCAAGGAGAAAATATTGCAAGCAGCCAGAAAGAAACAATTCAAGTACTGTGGAAACACAATCAGGATAACACAAGATTTAACAGCTTCTACATTAAGGGATCATAGGGGTTGGAATATGATATTCTGGAGGTCAAAGGAACTAGGATTACAGTCAAGAATCACCTCCCCAGCAAAACTGGGTATAATCCTTCAGGGGAAAAAATGGACATTCAGCGAAATAGAAGTCTTTCAAGCATTCTTGATGAAAAGACCAGAGCTGAATAGAAAATTTGACTTTCAAATACAAGACTCAAGAGAAGCATGAAAAGGTAAACAGGAAAAAAAAATAATAAGGCACTCATTAAAGTTGAACTGTTTACATTCCCACAGGGAAAAATGATATTTGTAACTCGTGAGACCTTTCTTAGTATTAGGGTAGCAAGAGGGAATATATATTGACAGAGGGCAGAAGGTGAGTTGAATATGAAGGGGTGATATCTAAAAAATAAAATTAAGGGGTGAGAGAGGATTATACTGGGAGAAGGAGAAAAGGAGAGGTAGAATGGGGTAAATTATCTCACATAAAAGAGGCAAGAAAAAGCTTTACCATGGAGAGAAAGAAGGGGGCAATGAGAGAGAATGAATGAATCTTACTCTCATTGGATTTGGCTTAAGGAGGGAATAACATACACACTCAATTGGCTATGGTAATCTGTCTTACCCCATGGGAAAATGGGGGGAAGGGGATAAGAGGTGGGGAATGATAGAAGGGAGGGCGGATTGGGGGAGGGGAAAATCAGAAGCAAACACTTTTGAGGAGGGACAGGGTCAAAGAAGAGAATAGAATAGATGGGGGTGGGATAGGATGAAGGGAAATACAGTTTTTCACAACATGGTTATTATGGAAGTGTTTTGCATGACTACACATGTATAACCTGCATCAAGTTGCTTGCCATCTCAATGAGGGTGGGTGGGCAGGGAGGAAGGGAGAGAATTTGGAACCCAAAGTTTTAAAAACAAATGTTAAAAATTGTTTTTACAGACAACTGGGAAATAAGATATACAGGCATTGGGGTATAGAAATCTATCCTGCCCTACAGGAAAATAGAAGGGGGAGGGGATAAGAGAAGGGGGAGGGATAGAAGGGAGGGCAGATCAAGGTAAGAGGTATTCAGAATGCATGCTGTCTTGGGCTGGGGGGAGGGGAGAGATGGGGAGAAAATTTGGAACTCAAGATCTTGTGGAAGTGAATGTTGAAAACTAAAAATAAATTTAAAAAAAGAAAATTTTTTAAATTATAAAAAAAGAAAAAAATGACTGAACAAATTGTCATATATGGATGCAATGGAATGCTACTATACTGTAAGAAATGTTGAATGTGAGGAAGTCAGAGAAACAAAGGAAACTGAGTCAGGGTAGAGTGAATAGAAGGAGGAACAATAGTTATGATGACAACAGAAATGTAAATAAAAACCACACTAAAAACAATCAAACTCTCATTAATTGTAATGATCAATCTTGGGTTCAGAGCATGGATGAAAAATAACTTCTTATGGGTAGAAAAATGGGGAGAACTATGGATGCAGAATGTGGTACATGCTGTCAAATTCTATAACTGTGTTGATTGGTTTTGCCTAAAGGTATTTCTTTATTATAAGGGAGGGTCCAATGATGGAAGTATTTATGGGAAATGACTGTAAGATTTTTTTTTAAAAAAGGCATCAGTAAAATTTTAAATATTTTTAGAGAGGATACCAGAATTGGAAGTAATTATAGAGATCATCTAATTCAACCCTTCCATTTACCATAGGAGAAAACTTGTTCAAGGTCATGCAGAAATTGAATGAGATCCAGGTGTCCTAATTTTCCCAGTATACTACCCTTTCCTCCATACCACACTGCTTTTCTTCATATCTCAGTTTCCTGAAAATTAGTAACCCCTATATGGAATATATGGAAACTCTCTATGAATCAAGATATTGCATTAACTAGAGGCCCATACCCTAGGCAGGCCAGAGAGCAGAGAGCTTAACCTTTCTGGTTTTTCCTTAGGAATTTTTAAAACGTCATATTCAATTATGTTAAATATTATGTCATTTCATTTCACAATCAAATAATTTGATTTGGATTTACAAGTGGAACTTTTATTTCTTGATGATTTCTAGATGTTTTGGTGTATTTTTACTCTCCTCCCATCTGTCATTTCCGCCTTTACTGTTCTCCCTGTAATATCCTAGTCTCTGGAAATCGTGATTAAAATCCATCTCAGCTGTCAGTCACACAGCTCCTCCAGGCTTAACTGAAGTGATCTCTGAGGTCTGTCCCTTCCATGTCTGATGTGCTTTATTCAAAGATCCCTTTCAGTTCTGACATCCTAGATTCTTAAGTTGCTTTCAAAGCCATTAACCCCTTCATTGATTCAACAAACATTTCTTAAGCTACTCCAATGTGTAGAGCACTCAACTTCTGCTGGAGAAGGTACAAAATGTAAATAAGACACCATCAGAATTTGAGAGTTGAATGGGGCTTCAGTGGTCACCTAGCCCAATCCATACACAGAAAAGGAATCTTCACTAATACATACCTGTGGTTCTCCAGTCTGTGCTTGATAACTTCCAAGTGGAGAGAATTCACCACCCCTTCAGAATTCCAGTTCCACCTTTGGACAGCTGTCATTGTCAGGAGGATTTTCTCTGCATCAAGATTAAATTTGCTTCCTTGCAATTTCTACCCATGATGCCAGCACTGTGAAGCTAACCAACCAAATCAGCAAGCATTTCTTAAGCACTTACCACATGTCAAACATTGTGATAAGAAAAAAAAAAAAAACAAAACCAGACCCTTCCTTCAAGGAGTATACTACATTCTAATGGGGGAGAAAACGTGTACGTTCAGAGGCACCTAGATGGCACATACAAAGTAGATACAAGATGGCCTTAGAGAAGAAAAGCTTCCTGAAGAAGATAGCAGGCCAGGTTATAAAGAGCTTTAAATGTCAAACAGAGGGATTCATTGTTGATCCTAGAGGTAAATTAGAACTACAGGAGGTTATTGACTTAGGGAGGTGATTTGGTCAAGTCACTGCTTTAGGGAAATCACTTTGGCAGCTGTATTGAGGTTGGATGAGAATGGGAGAACTTTAGGCTGTTGCAATAGTTGAAGTGATAAATGATGGGAGCTGTGTGAGCAGAGAGAAGGGAACATTCACAAGAGATGTCATGGAGACAGAAATGATAAGATATGGCAAAAGACTGGATATATGGGGTAAGATGAGGAGACGAGGAAGATACCAAGATCGCAAACCTAGAGGACCAAAGAACAAAATGGTACCCCTGGTAGTTATAGGAACATTCCATAGAGGAACCAAACAGAACAAAACTAATCTCTCCTCCACACAACAGCCCTTTAAATACTTACACATGCCTATCATGTCTCTCCTGAGTCTTTTCTTCTGCAGGCTTGTGCTTTCCTAGTTCCTGCATCCAGTTCTCATGTGACATAGACTCAAGGCCCTACATCATCCTGGTTGTTCTCCTCTTAATACTCTCCAGTTTATCCATGACCTTCTTAAACTGGGTGGGCCGAACAGAGCAGTCTACTTGAGGTTTGACAAGGGCAAAGGACAGTGGGATAACCACTTCTTTATTCTGGGAAGACATGCCTCCCTTAATGAAGCCCAGGAGCAGTTTAGCTTTTTTTTTTTTTTTTTTGGTCTGACACATCACACTGCTGACTCATATTGAGCTTGTAGTCCACCAAAACCTTCAAATCTTTCTCAGGCAAACTGCTATGTAACTTTGCCACCTTCACGTACTATGAAGATGATTTCTTGTACCCAAGTATAAGACTTTATATTCATCTCCCTTGCCCCTTCTTGGAAAACCAGGATATGGGGGAAATGAAATAAAAGAAGCTTACACGAGAGATGTCACAGAGACAGAAACGAGAAGATTTTTGAAAAAAAACTTCCTTATCTCCCAAACTTGCTTCCATCTCCTAATTTTCCTGTTTCTCCAATATTCTTCCAGTCCCTCAGATTTGAAACCTGTGCTAATCTTCAACTTCCTCACTTCCCTAACCTGTTAAAGCTGATCAATGGCCAAGTCCTATCAACATTACCTGCCCAATATCCCTTGCATCTGCCCCCTCCTTGGCCCTCAACCCCTGTCTCCTACAAACTCAGGCTTTCATTGTTGTTATTCATTCTTTATACTTGAAGAGGACCAATGACATTATGATGCTAGGATCAAGGTACAGTGTGTCCAGCTGTGGCTGATCAGTCCAATACAAGCTCAGAAGGCTGTACCACAGGTTGGACACAAATAGTCCATTTGAACATTTGGGGTGAAGATGTCTCTAGATTTGTGCATCTCACATTTTCCTTTGTGCTACTATAATTCTGCTTTGGACTAATTTGGGATGATAAGGGGATGGTCCTATGCCAGTGTCTCCCATGTCTCACACCTGATACTAAAGTTCTTCAGAGAGGCCTTGAGAGTGCGCTTGTGCTGCTTATTCTGACGTCTATGTGAGCACTTGGCCTTGTGTGAGTTCTCCATAAAATAGTCTTTTAGGTTAATTTATGTTTGCCATTCAGGCTATATGGCCAGCCCATTGGAGTGGTGCTCTCTGCAGTAGAGTTTGAATGCTTGGCAGTTCAGCTTGAGAGAGAACCTCACTGTCTGGTACATTATCATACAGAAGATCTTCAGAATCTTCCTAAGACAATTCAAATGGAAGTGGTTAAATTTTTTGGCATGGGGCTGATAGACTGTCCAGGTTTCATGGGCATGCAACAGTAAAGCCAACACACCAGCTCTGCAGACCTTCAGCTTGATAGGCAGCCTAATATCTCTTCTCTCCCACATTTTCCTTCAGAGCCTCCCAAACGCTGAGCTGACTCTGACAGTGCCTACATCAACCTCATCATCTATATGGCTTTCATTACTTCTCATCTGGATAACTACATATTTCAGAATCTCCTCCTCCAAACAATCCTGCTGTCCAAAACTCCCATTGCCTATTGAGTAAGGTCCAAGCTCCTTAGCATAGCCTTCAAGCCCCACCCCCCAGCTATCTACACCCCACCTCTCTAACACCTCCCCTCAATGTACAGTGTACTCCAACAAAGTTGGACTACTTACTGTCCCTTCTACCTACTCATTGCTCTCTCATCTTCTGGCCTTTTTGCTCATCCATTCAGAATCATGGAATGTCAGAGCTAGCAGGGATCTTAGAGATTATTTTGATCCTCACTTTACAGAGAAACTGAGATAATCTTTACACATATCAAATTGGCAAAAATGATTTTTAAAAATGGAAACAGGCAAGTTGGAGGGTTTCTGGGAAATCAATTATAGTCAGATTAATATATGGTAGGCAGAGCTGTGAATTGATTAAACTACTCTGAAACATAATTTGGAGCCATGAGAAAAATTACTGTGTCCATATCCTTTATTCCAACAATCCCACTACTGGATATATGCTTAAAGAGGTCAGTACAAAAAGAAATGTCTCACATATAATAAAGTGATCATAGCAACACTCACTGCTGTAGCAAAAAAACAAAACAAAATAAAAAACTGAAAATAAAGGCAGCCCCCTTCAATGGGGAATAATTGAACAAACTGTGACATGTGAGTGCACTGGACTATTATTGTGTCATAAGAAGTGATAACTATAAGGAAGTTGGAGAAACATGGGAAGACTTTTACGAACCCAAACGGGCAAAGAAAACATAATCAAAAGAGCTATAGATATAATTACTAAAACCTTGTGAAGTAAAACAACACTAAAAGGAAACTGAAGTGAGAGTGATTAGAATAAAGAATCTTGGTTCTGCAGGAGAAAAGATATAACTTATAGTGCGCCTCCAGTGGAAGGGTTGAGAATTGCAGGAGCTGAATGTGGCCAACACTGTGAGACCACCTTATTTTGTCAGTAAGTGATGCTTAATTGTTTTTCTTTGTTATGAGGCAAGGTTGGGGTGTGGGGGGGGGTATATCAGGAAATGACTAGTATATTTTTTAAAAACAAACAAAAGATATCCATTTTAAAAGAAAGGAAGGAAGATACAGAGAGAAAAAGAAAGAAAAAAGCAAGAGAGGGAGGGAGAAAAGAAAGAAAAAGGGAAAGAAGGAAGGAAGGAAGAATGAAGGGGGGGGGGGAAGGCCCTGAAAGTTTAAGTGACTTTCCCAGAGTCACACAGGAGACAAGGAGAAAAGTGTGGATTCTAACCCAGGCTTTCTAACTCTAAATCCAGTGTTCTTTCATCTATACCACATTACCTGGAAAGCCCTACTTTGTCTCTCTTCCTTGTCACCAACACTTACTCCCCTACCTGCCTATTGAAATTCTACCTATCCATTAAGGCTCAGATCAAATGCTATCTTCTTCAGGAAGCTTGTCCCTGACTCCACCGATCACAGATGATCTTTTCTTCCTCCAACATTACATAGAACATCATACCTGTCTTTTATTTTTATTATGTTCGAGTCTGTGTCATCATTATTGTATAGTATTGTATATTTGTGCATGTGCTATATCCTTCTATAGGTTTTGGACTCCAAGAAGACAACAGATCTTATTTATCTTTGTATCTCAGATATAAGCATAGAAACATGCCCATGGAGGTGCTCAGTAAATGGTTATTGAATTGATATAATGTTCTCCATGAAGCCCTTTGGATTCCTCCCAGCCAAAAGAGGTCTTCCTCTTCTAAATTAACAGTACTTTTATGTGTCTCATTCATTTCCATGTTCTATTTTATACTGTTGTTAAATATAATAATGCAATAGGGGAATTAATATAGCATTTTATTGTTCATAAAGTCTTTATACACATTATCTGATTGAGTCTTTTAAGAACTCTGGGAGGCAGTTATTATCATTACAGTTATACCACCCTCTATGGTCTACTTCCCCAACTCCTGCTCACATTGGCAGATTGGGACCCCAGAGGGCAACTGACGTCTCCTCTAAAGGTTTTAGGGTTATCCACCCTCTATGGGCTACTTCCCCAACTCCTGCTCACATTGTTACATTGGGACCCCAGAGGGCAAGTGACTTCTCCTCTAAAAGTTTTAGGGTTAACACTGAAGGTGACTGGAATTTCTAATACTGCAGGTTCTAAGCCCCCATGCGGTACATTATCAATCAACCAATATAATTCTATTAACTTTTAGAAAAATGATTTACTGAGAACATATAGTAAGAACAGTATCAATGCAGTTACATCCAAACTGGGGGCTCACTCTCTTCTTGCACATACAAGGCCCCTGGAAAGAGTGGACTTCAAACATAAAATTAAAAGACAGTGGGGCATACATTTAAGAAGCATGTATAGCCAAGGGGTACTGCTAAATTACTGATCTTGCAAGTCTTTTTTCTCCCTTTGTGGAGTCTTCATGAGATAAAGGGGAATAGCTTTGGGGCTTTAAGGAATATCCTTTGGGGACTAGCTGAACAGTGTGACATGTGAATGCACTGAAATATTATTATGCCATAAGAAACAATGACCATGAGAATTTGGAGAAACATGGGAAGACTTTTATAAACCAATACAGAGCAAAGAAAACGTAATCAAAAGAGCAATAGACATAACTACTAAAACAATGTAAAGAAAAAACAATACTGAAAAAACGAAACTGAAATGAGAATAATTGCAATGATGAATCTTGGTTATGCATAAGAGAGGATGTGACTTATAGTGTGCCCCCAGTGGAAGGATTGAGGATTGCAGGAGCCAAATGTGGCCAACACTGTGAGACCTGGTTATTTTGTCAGTAAGTGAGGCTTAATTGTTTTCCTTTGTTAGGAGGCAAGGTTCAGTGGAGGAAAAGTATATCAGGAAATGACTTAGCTGTAACTCTTACTTGGGCTCAGTATCAATCTCTTTCTAGAGTCTATTTTGCAATTCTCTCCAAGACAAGGGGTCTAAATCCTTGAAGCCACCACCATTTTGGGGTGGCTGTCTTTCTACATCCTTTTGAAAATGCTTCCTTTGCAATTGGCCACTCTAACTGTCTCTGGTGGACTCTACCAATTCTGCTTGTTGAGAGGACCTTTGATGCCTTTTCTGACCTTTCAAAGTTCAGAAGATCATAAACTGACCCATCTTTGGATACTAAGTTGCCTAAAGCCAAGGAAGAACAAATACAGAAGAAATAAGGGTGTCTTGTGCTCACAGACATGTGGAGGCCAGGGGGAGAATGATGCTTGCTCACATCCCCCTACCTAACAGCTCACGGCAGAAAGGATAGAGAGAGCTACAGATTGGCATCATCTCTTTTGTATTTGAATTTGGTTCTAAATTGTTGATTCTTCCAACTCCCCAGCCAATTAGAAGATTTCAACATCAAACCATACCAACCTCTTAATCATTCAAGAAACTAGTTCTCTAAAGTTCCACATGTTGGATTGGAACCAAGCAGGATATAGCTGAGCATCCTCTTCGGCCAGGAAAGGCAAATCTGATCATGTGGTAAGGATTGGGCCTTCATTGACTGGTCCCCTATTATGCTAGTGTTATCATAGTTATTTATTTAATTTTATGGGGAGTGGTGTCTCCAGACCTATGATTTCATTGATATAGGAAATGCCCAGTGAGGAAACTGCCTCTACCAATGCAAATCAGCAAATGTCCTATAATTTATTCTTTTTTTGTTTTTTGGCAAGGCAATCAAGGTTAAGTGACTTGCCCAGGGCCACACAGCTAGTCAGTGTCAAGTGCCTGAGGATAGATTTGAACTGAGGTCCTCCTGACACCAGGGCCGGTGCTCTATCCACTGTGTCACCTAGCTGCCTCTGTACTTTATTCTTAAATAATTACCCAGAGCGCTAAAATAGACCCAGTCAGAATATGTCAGAGGCAATTCTTCAGTCAGTTGATAAACATGTATTAAGTAGCTACTATGCATTGGGCACTGTGCTAAGTGCTGGGGATATAAAAAGGGGCAAAAGACAGTCCTTACCCTAAAGGATTTCATACTCTAATGAGGGAGACAACAACAGGCAAATAAATATGTATGAACATATACATATAGGATACATATAGGATAAATAGGAAATAATTTTAAAGGGGAAGTACTAGAATTCAGAGGGGTTGGGAAAGGCTTTCTATGAAATTTGTGATACAAAGGAAAGGCAGAGACGGTAGGTATTGTGTAGGGGCCACCCACTTCACATGCCGTTGTCCCCTTGGGATTTAAGGAAGAGCGTTTTGCAGAGGGGAGTAAAGTTCTCCCCTGAATTCTTGACCAATAACCAACCCTTTCCCAACTTCAGGGTGAAGAAGGAGGGGCAGTGCATACAAGGGCTGCTGGAGAGCGATATCCATGTCTTCCCTGTCTCCTGAAGGAACTTTGGAAGTCTGGGCAGACGGCTGAGCAGTTTCTGAAGTCTGAAATTCTAGGGCTGAGTGGGGAGCAATGCATTTAGTGCAAGAAGAAGAGAAAGCAAGCCCCTTAGAGAGGAAGAAGGGGAACAGCGCTGAGAATTTGGTGTCACCTGAACATGGTGATGGCCATAGGCCCAGGAAAGAGAGGACTTGAGCCCTTCTGATTCCCTAGCAGCTGGGTAGTGCAGTGGATAGAGCCCTAAACCTGCAGTCAGGAAGACCTGAGTTCAAATTCCGCCTCACTTACTATCTATGTGAGCCTGAACTAGTCACCTAACCTCTATCTGCCTCAATTTCCTCAACTGTGAATGGATGTTATAATAGCGCTTGCCTCCCAAAGTTACTGTGGGGATCAAATGAGATGATATTTGTAAAGCACAGCTTGGCACAAGTGCTTGTTCCTTTCCCCCTTCTTGTACCCAACCTCCCACACTGCCTCTCATTCCCATTTTCTATGTAGCATTAAAGAGTTTACCCAAGAAGGTAGCTAGGTGGTTCAGTGGATAGAGCACTGGGCCTGGAGTCAGGAAGACCTGAGTTCAAATCATGCCTCAGACACTTACTAGCTATGTGACCCCGGGCGAGTCACTTAACTTTTGTTTGTCTAATCCACTAGAGAAGGAAGTGGCAAACCACTCCAGTATTTTTACCAAGAAAACCTCATGGGCAGTACAGTCACAAAAGGTCAGCTACAACTGGGTGACTGGACAACAACAACAACAGAAGCTCACCTGTAATCACACAATGGTGAGTTTGGGAGGTGAAATTCACACCTAGCTCCAATCCAGCATTCTTTCTACCCCACCACATTCTTTCTTCATCCAAGCATATGTCATATACCTCCTACCTGATCATAACCCCCAAGGGCAGGAAAGGTAAGCTCACTGGTTTTGGAGTTAGGAGTCAGATCTATTTTTAACACTGGCTAGCTGAGTGAGAGGTAGGGCGCTGCATATCTTTGAGCCTCAGTTTCCTCATCTGTAAAATGAGAATAACAATACCTGTGCTACCTAACATAGCTCACTGAGTAGTTGTGAAGAAGGTGCTTTGTAAAACTGAAGGCACTCTACAAATACGGGCTGATCATGTCAATTATTATTATAATTTCTCCATGTATCTCCCTCCATAACAAAGACAGCCTAAGAGAATCACTCTGGTGTCAGGGAAGAGCAATGAGGCTAGAAGCGGGAGAGCCGGGATTGAGTCTTAGCCTTAATCCTTCCCAATTGTGTGGGCTACTTCACCTGCCCAAGCCTCAGTCTCCTTATCTGTAAAATGAGTGGGCAGGAATGATGATACCACTGATTTCTTCCTAGGACTGTTATGAAGAAAGCATGGGTTTATACTTGGAAGCCCTCAAGAAATACAAACATCACACATAGTAGATATCCAATAATGTTTGTTTATTGTTGAAATTGTTGAACCTCCATTTTTCTTTTTTTTTTACTTTTTTATTCATTTTGAGGTTAAATACAAAACAAGAAAACAAAAAAAAAGATTTCCATGTACACAGCAGAATATGAGAGGATTCAATATAAAACAATAACTTTCCATTTCTTGAAAACCTATGTAATAAATCCTACACATTGTTTTCAAAGTTACCCAGTTTTTCTGTGCTTCCTTCTAGGTTTTCTTTTGTTATCTGAGGTGTAATTTTATTTTATTTTTTTCCTTTCCCTCTTCCACCCCGCCCCAGGCTACAATTGACCGTGAATATATATACATCTACATATATATCTATAAACACACATTTATATATATGTACATACACACACACACACATATATGTAAGACTATATGAGGGGTATAGCCTTAATAAAAGGATTTGTTCTATAAAACTTGGACTCAGTTAAAAGGCCATACCCAAGGACCTAGAAGACCACATGTGCCCTCAAGGCCGCAGGTTCCCCACCCCTGGACTATACTATGCATATTTCTATTTGTCAGTTCTCTCTCTGGAGGTGAATAGCATCTTCCTTCATAGATCCAAGTCTTTCCATGTTTTTCTAAGTCAACCAGCTCATTTCTTAGATCACAGCAGTATTCTATCAAAATCATATCCTATCTGAGAGATTGTCTCTGAAAATCCTTTCCCAATTTTCTTTTTTCCTTCTAGTCATGGCTACATTGATTTTATTTATACAAAAAAATTAATTTAAAATAATAGAAATTATCCATTTTACACTTCAACAATGCTCTTGCCTTATAATATAGTTTAAGATCTGGTACTGCTGAATCTCCTTTCTCTACATTTTTTCCTTAGTTTCTTTGAAATTCTTGACCTTTTGTTCTTCCAAATAAATTTTGTTATTCTTTTTTCTAACTCAGTAAAATAATTTTTGAACTTCCATTTTTCCAGGATCCTGGACCTCAAGGACAGTCCTGATGAGAGTGCCTGGGATGGGGTGGGGAGGGGTGGGTCCCAGTGACAGGATCCTCTCCCCAATCCTTGCTCTTGAGCACTGGCCCATACTTCAGGCTCATTGGCACAGGTATGGGATCAATGGGATTCTTTGGAGATGAATAAGGCTCAGGAGAAAATTTTTTTAGGACAAGACAAGAAATAAAGCAACCCAGAGTGAGGGGCAGGAGTCCTCATTATAGTTTCTGCTGCCTAAACTTATTCAGATATATGAGGCAGCAGATCGTAGTAGGATGATTGCTGGAGTTTGGAGTCAGAAGGCCTGAATTCAAATCCTGACTCTTCTACCTGTTGTCACATGACAAGAGCAAGCCACTTAATCACTCAGATCCTCAGTTTTCTCATCTGCAAAATAGCACCTTGGAAGCATGTACAGAGTGCCCTAAAATCTTAGTGCAATTTAAATATATTAAAGCTTAAAACTGTACTAAGACTTTTGAGACACCCTGTATTTAATGCCGATTGGGATCTTAGAGGTCATTTCATCCAACTCTCCTCATTTTAGACATGAGGAAACTGAGATTCAAGGAGATTAAGGCCTTTATATTATCACAGTATCATAGATCCACAGTCAGGATGAACCTAAGAGTCTATCTCATCTAAGCCACACATTTTACAGATGAGGAAACTGAGGCACAGGGATGTTGAGTGGCCTGTCCATGGTCATGCAAGTAGTAAGTGCCAGAGGTAGATCTGAGCCAGAGCTGGTGCTCTTTCTACTCTATCATGCTTCCTTGCCCAGAGTCTTATGCCTAAAATTAGGGTTTGAACCCCAAGAAAGTAATCCTTGCACTCCCTCCCTTCCAGGGTTGTTGTGAGAAAAGCCTTTAGCAAACTTTCAAGTGATAGAGAAATAAGAGCTATTATTATCCTCAGACTCGAATTCCAGTGGGTTGAGGGGAGCAGTACTCTGAGTGTGGTCTTCCCTTCCAACAACAGTGACTTGGCTAATGAGGTGAAGTAATAAAGCCCAATGTTGCATATTCACTTTACTGGAGCAGCACATACTTATTTTCAAAAGGAGCAGAGAATAGCTGTAGGAAGTTACAGTCAGGCAGATATGGGTTCTAATATAAGGAAAACTTGCCTCACTATTAGAGAAATCTACAAGCAAAGCAAGGGGTCTTCAGGGGTGGTGAGTGCCTCTCACTGAAGTTGGGCAGCTGCTTCATTAGGGAAGCTGTAGGAGGGATTCCTGCTCAGGTAGGAATATATACCTGTAGTTTCTAGGGTATGAGGCTAGAGATGGTCTTAAAGGCCATTTCTTAAAGTCCAGCCCTCTCATTTAGCTAATGAAAACCTAAGGCCCAGGATAGTGAGGTCAGTTGCCCAAGCTCCCCCAGCTCAAAGGCAGATGAGTCAGAATCTGATTCTAGGTCCCCTGACCTCAAATGCAGAGGTCTTTTTTTTTAAACACAGTATCCAGCACACAGTAAACATATGCATCTATCTATCTGTCTATCTATCTATCTGTCTGTCTGTCTGTTCATTTTCCCACATATCCATTTATCCATCTATCCACCTATCTATATCTATCTACCTAATATCTATCCACCCATCCATCGATATATATATATATATATGTATCATCCTATCTACCTATCTACTCATCCATCTACTCATCTATCTTTTCATTTATCTACCTATCTATCCATCTATCTACCTATCTATTTATCTATCTACCTATCTATCCATTTATCTATCATCTATCTATCCATCATCAATCTATACATCTATCTACTTACCTACTTATCTATCCATTATCTACCAATTTATCTCTATCTACCTACCTATCTATCCATCTATCTACCTACTTACCTATCTACTCATCTATCTGTGTATCTATCTATCTATCTGTCTGTCTATCTATCTGTCTGTCTACCTTAACTGTTAATGTTAAACTGTTATGGACAGTTTGATTTTTAAGGAATATATATTCCTTCATATCTATCTATCCATCCATCTACCTATGTATCTTATCTATTTATGTTAAACGGTTATGGATAGTTTTTTAAGGAATGTGTATATATATATATATATATATATACATTCCTTTATATCTACCTACCTACCTACCTACCTAGCATCTATCATCTCTCTCACCATATATATATGTGTATACACATATGTATATGTGTATATGCACATATACATACATATACAGAGAAAGATGATAGATAATATAAATATAGACATAAACATAGATATCTCCATGATAGATATATCTATAGATATCTATACACATGTATATACAGATGCTACAGATATATCTCCTGACTATACCCAGCTAAGATTAGGCAGGCTCCCTCTGAGGACTGAGTTTCAATTCTGAGTTTCTAGGATTCTGTGACAGTTCTGACCCTATGCATAGAATGAGCAAAGCTTGGCCGGAGAGTCAGGAGACCTGGGTTCTTTTTACCCCCAACCTGTCACTGGCTCAATGTGTGACCTTGTCATTGATGACCATGACCCTTATCATCTCTGGATCTTAGTTTTCCCATTTGTCAAATGGGAATGAAAAGTCCCCTCCCTTACCTGCCTCTCAGGGTTTCCCTTGTTCTTCTGCCTTTCATCCTCTCTCCAAGAAGAGGATTCAGTTTTCTCCTTTGGAAATTGGGCATAATAATCTTTGAGAGAACTTGAAGAAGGGCGTAAATCATCTCTCACAGAGCCACTCTGAGGAAAGCATTTTGTTAACTGCAAAGTGTCTTAGAAATGTGATTATTGTTATTGTAGGAGCTTAAAGAAGGGAGAGGTCAGGGCTATTTGGTGTCATCAGGGAAGTCTTTCTGGGAAAGGTGAGACAAGCCAGGGCTTTAATGACAAATAGGGGGTAGGTAGGTGGAAAGGAGGGCATTTCGGGCAGGAAAAATATTCTGAGAAAAGGCACAGAGGCAAAAAAGAATCTCTGGCATACTGTAGAGAATGAGGTGAGTAGAGTCTGGGAGCAGCAGGGCAGACATATGGCTGGGCCAGGCACCAGGGCACATGCCCATGATCACAGCTTCTTAGGAGGCTGAGACTGCTGAATCTCTTGAGCTTTGGAATTCTGACCTGCAGGAGGCTAAGCTGGTCCAGTGACCACACCAATTTCAGCATCAGTATGGTGAGCCCTCTGGGAGTAAGTGGCTGCCAGGTCACCCAAGGAGGGGAAAATGGCCCAGGTCTAAAGCAGAGCAGGCCAAAGCTGATCAATAGTGGAATGAACCAATGAATAGCTCCCCCACTTCTACCCTTGGTGAGATAGGAAAATCTAGTCTTAAAAAAAAAAAAAAAGGTTATGTCTGAAAAGGAAGGTTAATGGCAGAATGTGAAGGGCCTTGAATGCCAAAATTAGGATCTTGTATTTGATCCTGTAAGCAATGGGAGTTAGGTTTTTAAACAAAAGAATGACCAGATGGAAGCAGAATTCTAGCTTAAGAGCAAAGACTAGTTGATAGAAATCTCCTTGCCTTCTCTCCTCCCCTCTCATTTCCCAACAAACATGAATATCTCCAAGAAACTGAGGCTATACAGCCACAGCTCTGGGGCAATGTGATGTGGTAGAAAGTATGATAGTCAGGGAGTCAGGAAACTTGGATTCTAGGGCCAGCTCTGCCACTAACTTGCTGTGTGACCTTGGATAATCAAACTTTCTCTTTCTGGGCCTCAACATCCTTATCTGTCAAATGGGGTTAACACCACCCTCCTTGTGTTCCTTAGAGTATCTTGGGCCTCAGGGCCCAAGATCTGCCCTGGTTCTGGCTCTTTTGTCATCCTCTCCTCAAGGAGGGAAATGGTGGTAGAATTGCAGGCTGCCCTCTAAATTTCCTGGCATTTGTGGGTCTAATCAAGCCCCATTAATCCTTCCAAGTTTCAAAGCCCAGCACAGGAACCACACAACTCCCCCGGCCTCTGCCGGGAATTGTGTGGCTGAATCCCAGGCAGGCCCTTTGAAAACCTAATTGGCGTCTTTGAATCTGGGGGCCTTTGATTTCACTTCCTGGTCTTTAATGG
This sequence comes from Vombatus ursinus, assembly GCF_900497805.2. Lineage (NCBI taxonomy): Eukaryota > Metazoa > Chordata > Mammalia > Diprotodontia > Vombatidae > Vombatus > Vombatus ursinus. The sequence continues at coordinate 1,359,465 of NW_020954564.1, forward strand.
GCACAGTAGATTTAGCAGGAGAAAAAAAAAGTGAGAGAGAGAATGAATGTGATTCAGTACCAAGCAACCCTCAGCCCAAGCCTGCCTCACCATCCAACCTCTCTGAGAGGGAAGAGGGATGTGTAGGACAGAGCACCCACAGAGGAAGGCTTCAGCTTCTCCCAGAATCCTCATCTCTGAAACAGGCTGAGCCTGGAAGTTCTGCATAGTTCATGAAGAGGAAACTGACCCTATCTCTTGTCAGAATCTGAAATGTTTTGGAATTGATGAAGAAGTATATTGAGAAAAATGACTTAGGGGGTAGAATGCTACATTTGAAGTCAGGAAGACCTGGGTTTGAATCCTGCCTCAGGTACTTGTCACCTTGGGCAAGTCACTTCATCTTGCTGAGCTTCAGTTTCCTCACCTGTAAAATAAAGGAGTTGGCTCAATGTTCTCCAAGGACCCTTCCAGTTCTAAATCTCTGATCCTCTGGTATGTGCACGTGTATGTACACAAACCTAAGGTTTGTACCCTGAGGTGTCTGTACACATAACTACCCAGTCAAGTAAGTAACTTTGTGTGTGTGTGTGTGTGTATGAGAGAGAGAGAGAGAGAGAGAGAGAGAGAGAGAGAGAAAGAGACAGACAGAGATAGAGAATGATAATATCTCCCAGTTAGAGATCTCAGAGGTCCTCTAATCCAACCTGTACCTGACCAAGAATGCCCTCTATAGTATCTCCAAGAAGTAGTGGCTTCCAGGGAAAGGGAATACCCACCCCCACACAGCATCCTGCTCCACTTTGAGATGTTTCTAATTGCTGGGAAGGTTTGGGGGTTTTTTAATGTAGTACCTGGGAACCCCCTCACATGTGGTCACCCAAAAGCCTCCCAAGGTTCAGGGCATTCTGTGCATCAGCACTCACTCAGAACTGTAGCCCATAAGCCCCCACTAATGTTTATTACACTTAGCACACAATCAACAGGACACATTAGTTTAAAGTAAACAACAACAACAAGCATTTAATCAAACAGCATAGCAAATTAATTAAGAATAATAATAGCAATAATAGCTAACATTTATATAGAGCTTGCTACGTCCCAGGTAACTTTACAATTATTATCTTATTTGATCCTCATAACAACCCTGAGAAGTATATGCTATTATTATCCCCATTTTATAGATAAAGAAACTGAGGCAGACAGAGGTTAAATGACTTGTCCAGGGTCACATAGCTAGTGTCTGAGGCTAGATTTGAACTCAGGTCTTCCAGGCTCAGCACTCTGTCCATTACACCACCTAGAAAGATTTACACACCCCACCACCACCATACAAGCATATATTGGGGCATGCTCTCCACGGGTTACCATAGAACCAGTGAATGCATACTTACACAACGTGTAATCAGGGACCACACATGGGGGGCATACCCATAGGGCCAGGAAATGCATGTGAAGGAACACATATTCTAGCAATACATGTGACCAGGGCACAAACCTGGACGGCACATGTATAGGGGCAGATATAGCCAAAGGGCACAAGTGGCTGAACCAACTCACAATCCTAACACTGCAGGGCCACGGAGGACACGGTGATGTCATCACACTGCTCTCGGCTAGGATGCTGCTCTCCACCAAGTACTGACATCTGTGCTGCATGTGATGTCTCCTCTTTCCAAATGGTGACGACTATCTTTGTAAAGATGCTCTCTGCTCTAGCAGTTAGGAAGTCTTTCCCTGATAAGGGAGAGCAGGTATACCCCTCTTAGTGTGTAGCTAAGATCTATGAATCAACACATCCTGTCATATAGTTAATAAAAAACCGGCAGAATCTTCTAAGGCTAATATAAAGGCTATTTTTTTTAAAACCATTTTACTTCTGGTGTTGACTTGGCCCTTGGTTCAAGACTGCCATCCGATTTGGGGTTAGACAGTTCTTATTCACTCTTGTTAAATCCTTAGTTGTCAGTATATATACCCCAAAGGGCATTTTTGGGGATTCCCCTAAACAAAACTTCAAAGAAGCTATGTGGTACCTGCGGTAAGAAGGCTCCTCTCACTCCCATGTTGCTCGCTGATTGGCATGCAAATTTGCATCAAACCTAAATCTTTATTTCTGCAACTTTTAGCCATTGCTTCTAGTCCTAGGCATGCCTAGAGAGTACACAGTGTTCTAGGCACATAAAATGATCCTAATTTCATTTTTTAGAACCAAGATGATTAAGGTTAATCCTTCTTCTATGTTACAATTTCTCAAATACTTGAAGACAGCTATCACCTTGCTCTAGGTATTCTCATCTCCAAGTGAAACATCCCCAAACCTCCTAGGGTCTTGAATGTATGTGTCTACAATAAAAACAAATTAAACAAATATTTATTAAGCACCTACTGTGTTCAGCACACTGTACTAGGCATTGAGAAAGATAGAAATTTTAGATAAGAAACAATCCAGGCCCTTACAACATTTAGTTCAGTAGGCTGATGAGACACTAACATAGATAACTACGCTATACAATATTACATGATTAGTACATTACAGAGGCACAAAAAAAGTGCTGTATGGAATCCAAAGGAGTAGGTCAATAGATTATAAGTAGGGGTATGCTGGTAAACAGTTAACTGGTTCTTGGGGCAAGGGTGAGGAGCAGGGGTGAGGTGGGAGGGAATGTACTTACAACACACTTTTAAATTTAATCTATTATTAACATTTTCTCCATCACTTTCTTAAGTCTACCAGGGGTGGGGAACCTGTGGCCTCGAGGCCACATGTGGTTCTCTAGGTCCTCAAGTGCTGCCCTTTGACTGAATCCAAACGTCACAGAACAAATCCCCTTAATAAAAGGATTTGTTGTGTAAAACTTGGACTCGATCAAAAGGCCACACCCAAGGACCTAGAAAGCTTCATGTGGCCTTGTAGCCAAGGCCCCAGGCTCCCCACCCCTGGACTCTAGACAATCAACAAAACAATAAATCAAGCCCTGATTTATAGTATTTGCAGATTTCCAAGAGGCAGTTCTGTGGATAAAATTCTGGGTCTGGTATCAGAAACACCTGAGTTAAAATCTGGCCTCAGATAGTAGCTAATTGTGTGACCTTAGGCAAGTCACTTAACTTCCATTTACATCAGTTTCCTCAACCATAAAATGAGTAGGATAATAATAGTACTTACCTCCCAGGGTTGTTATGAGGATCAGATAAGAAAATATTTGTAAATAGTGCTTAGCATAGTACCTGGCATAAAGTTAGTGCTAGAAAAATGTTTATTCCTTTCCCTATTCCTTTAGCACTTGGTTCTCATAAGCCAGTTGGAGCTGCCTTCTGCACACCCTTGGATAGGAGGTTACAGAAACCTCAGTATCTTTTAATCCCGTGAGTCCCTGAATGCAGTTACCAGCCAGACTCTTACTTCTATCTCACAGTATCAGCGATGCTGCCCACTCCTTCCTGTGGAATCTCTAAGATCCTGGGCCAAGGGAGGGGGGTGGGGTGGGGCAGAACAGAATGTGGGATATTAAAACTGGAAGAAACCCTAGAACATGGAGTGTCAGAACTAGAGGGAATCTTAGACTATAGAATGGGAAGAAACACTGGAGTAGAAGAGACTTCACTCCCTCCTCTCCTTCCTTCTAAGAGAAATAGGTTTGATCTAAACTGTCTCAAGGCCAGTGATGATAATACCCTTACTATTTTTTTTATTTGTTTATTTTTGTGAGGCAATTGGGGTTAAGTGACTTGCCCAGAGTCACACAGGATAATACCCTTACTAGAGAATAAATACAAATACACATGCCCTGAAGCTGGGCCTCAAAGGAAAGGTTGTTGTTCAGTCACTTTGTGACCTCATTGAGGGCTTCTTGGCAAAGACACTGAAGTAGTTTTTTTACAGATGAGGAAACTGAGGCAAACAGGGTTAAATGACTTGCCCAAGGTCACGCAGCTAGTAAGTATATGACGCCAGATTTGAACTCAGGAAGATGAATCTTCCTGACTCCAGGCCTGACTCTCCACTGCACCACCTAGCTGCTGCGAATCAAAGAAAAAATATGAGAAGACATTTCACCCTTAATTCTTTTCAGAGGTACAGGTTCTACAGAAGTGGAACATGGTATATTATATAAGACTTTTTCAAAATTTTGCTAAATTTCGCTAAATTCTTCATTAAAAAATTATTTGTAATAAGGGGTAGCTCCCTGGGAGAAGATAGAAGGGATACAGGAGGAAATGTAGGTAGGTGATATAAATATAAAACATATCCATAAAAATCTATTTTTTAAGAGTCTTCCAGGAAAATTACCTGTGCTTACAACTACCTGGCCTGTTTTCCCTTCTGGGCCTTGTTCTTTGCTTCCAGACTTCCGAAATCATGACTTCAGCTATCTCATCCTGAAACTTCCTTCACTGCCTGGAACTTCTTCAACCTGGAACACACATGAGGCCTTCTCAACCTGAAAAATTCATCTTTAAGGCTCACCCTTTCTCCCAATTGGGAGTTTCTCTTGTGCCCCCCCCTCCATTTTATGAACAGACCCAAGCTGGCCTTTATTCCCCTCTTAGACCTTCTATATTTGTATCCCTAGAACTTAGCACAGTGCCTGGCATGTGGTAAGTGCTTAATAAATGCTTATGTCCTTTCTTCTTCCTGTTCTATATGACATAAAGCCTCAGCAAGGTAATCTCCCCTATTGGTGTACCTAATCCGATAGCTTTGGAGGAACTCTTCCCCTAACTCATTGACTAACTTTGAGTAAATCATCACTTGTTTGTATCTTCCTTTGTAAAATAGGGGGACTGGACTAGATGGTCTTTCAGAGCCCTTCCAGCTCTAACATACTATGTTCTAAGGTCTCTTCCAACTCTAACATTCCATGTTCTAAGGTCTCTTCTAACTCTGACATTCTATATTCTAAGGTCCCTTCCAGCTGTAGTATTTTATATTATAAGATTCCTTCTAGCTCTAACATTCTATGTACTTTTTTCTAAGTCTCTTCCAGTTTTTACGTTCTATATTCCAAGGCATGTCTCAGCTCCTGACAATCTATGATCGTATGAGCCTGCAGGCATTTTGAAACCCCCCCCATAGGAGGACCAATTGAAGGGACTGAAGATATTTAGCCTGAAACAGAGCCAATAATAGCAAATGTAGCACTGCAAAGTATGTGCATGGGCCAGCATGAAAGGTACATTGAAATCAACTTTTTAAGACAAACTGAGAAATAGAGACATTGGGGAGAGACCTGGAGACACAACAACCCACTGACACAGAGACCTTGGGGATTCAGTGAATCCAGGACATTGACCCTAGAAAGACAGGACATTGCAAGTAAAGATCCCAGGACTCAATGAGGCCTCTGCTTAGGAGGATACAGGGGAGAGAGCAGGATGGGATCCAGACTGGGGAGGGGTTTCCCTGGGGCATGGCTAAGCTGTGAAAAAAGGATTGATATGGGACAGCTAGGTGGCACAGTGGATAGAGCACTAGGCCTGGAGTCAGGAGGACCTGAGTTCAAATTTGGTCTCAAACCAGACACTTGACACTTACTAGCTGTGTGACTCTGGGCAAGTCACTTAATCCCAATTGCCTCACAAAAAAAAAAAAGAAAGAAAAAGAAAAAGAAAAAAGGACTGATAGTTTCTTATTTTAACTAATAATTCTTTTTTGTATTAGGATCAATTGTTCCTATCTGTTGAAGGAGTGCAAGTACTGTCAGTACCCCTTAAAATTTAGCAGCACTGAGTCAAAGCTTCAATCATTTCACCCTAGTTATGGTTGTAGCCTGGAGAAGAGACTTAGGGAGTACAGAATAGCTATCTCCAGATATTTGAAGAACTATTAAGGGAAAATTTTATTCTGCTTGGCATAAAGGATGGAACTAGGAGCAATGGTAGGGGGAGACATTTCTTTTTTTTTTTCAGATTCATTAATTTATTTATTTTTAGTTTTCAACATTCACTTCCACAAGATTTTGAGTTCCAAATTTTCTCCCCATCTCGTCCTTCCCCCAACCCCAAGACAGAATACCCTTTCTCCTAATCTGCCCTCTCTTCTATCCCCGCCCCCGACCCTATTCTCTTCTTCTTCTATTTTCCTGTAGGGCAGGATAGATTTCTATACCCCATTGATTGTGTATCTTATTTGGGGGGAACATTTCTAGGAGAAATATTTTGACTCAATATAAGGAAGAACACCAGAGGAGATATAGCTCATATTTATATAAGTGCACTACAATTTATAGTACAATATGCTTTTGGTCAGTCAGTCAATAAGCATTTATTAGGCACCTACTATATTCCAGCATTGTGCTAAACATTGGCAATACAAAGAAGGAAAAAACCAGTCTCTGTTCTACATTTGTAAATGAGGAAATTAAGGCTCAGAACTAAGAAATATTTTAAGCACGGTCACACTGGTAGTAAATGACAGGGACAGAACTTAGGCCCAGGTCTCCCACTTCCAAAGCTAGAGCTCTTTCACAAGTGGCCTCCTTCACCTTTCTGCTGACCAGGCAGGAGTCAGATCCTCCTGGCTCCCAGTTTCCTGAGAGATTGAACTCACCATTGTTCTTCTTCTCCAAGAAACATTCTCATTCTAAGGATAATGCTCCTACGTCCATCCTCAACCCCCTTGGGAAGAGACTGGCAGCTCTCAGTCCCTCTTGCTTCTCTAGGAAGAGATTTAGTCATCCCCACTCTTGACACAGCTTGATAAGAGCAGACGTCATCAGAGGGAATGTTCCATCTGAGCAACCCTGCTCCACGTCACTCAGAATGCCTCCTCAGGTTCTCAGGAACTTCTACTGGAGCCAGCAGCACAGGGCTGAGGTCACTGGGTCAGGGCTGCCTTTGGAAAATGCTTAATTCAGCTCTAGCTTCTCCCCAGCTCCCGGGCCTGGCAGGAACCTCAGAGCACCTGTAAAATACCTGGGCAGCTTTGGCAAATGGAGCCTTCCAGAGCCTGCTCTGAGAAGAGGTCTGGAGGAAGAAGGCCCCTAGAATGGGAATTTCCCTTATTAAGGGCCCATAAGAACCAGCCACACTCATAGGAGCAAGGGATTGAACTGGAAGAGGAAGGGAGGAAGGGAGGAAACAGAAAAGAACAAGGGAGCATGTGAAAGAGGGAGGCCACCTGTCCCAACCCTTCCATTTTATTGAGGGGGAAACATTTTACAGATAGGAAAACTGAGGCTGCCAAGGAACAAAGCCAGGATTGGACCCAATTCCTCTGATTCCAAACCCAGAGTTCTTGCCACAATTCAACATTGGGGACCCCAGGCCCCTCTTATTTTCCAGGAATTCCCTGAGACCTAAACACCCTGTAGGGGTGCACCAGGCTCTGGCAAATTTACCCTCCCTTTGGCCTGTCAGTCTATATAAATCAAAAATCAGGATAGGGAAGAAAAAAATAAGTCTAACCAAACAGCAGATTTTCCATGTTTTCTCACATCTGAAGGAAGGAACATTGTGGGGGGGAGGAGCAAGAAGATAGTAGAAATGGGGGAAGCAGAGGAAGAATAGAAGGAAAAGGAATGAAAGGAGGAGGAAGAAGGGGGGGGAAATAATGCAAAAAGAGAGGAAGAATGGAGGGGTGGAGAAAGGAGAAGATAGAAAGGGAAAGGAGGGATGGAGGTAAAGTAGAGGAGAAGAAGAAGAATGAAGGGGGAATAGAGAAGAGAAAGAATGGAGAGTGGGAAAGAAGAAAAGGGAGAAACTAGAAAAGAAGAAAAGAGGGGAGGGAGAAAGAGAAAGGGAGAGGAGAGGAGAGGAAAGGGGTAGAGAGAGGGAGCTAAAGGATTGTTTGGGCCTTCATGAGATGGAATTCAAACCACACGCAGTGCCCCCTCTTAGTAGCAGAGGGAGGGCCTGAGCTAGGATGATACCACATTGGCATGAAGCACTATATCTATCAACAGGCTAAGACAAAGCAAACCCACTCGATGTCAGAAATCCTCCAACACCCCACGCTTGAGTTCAGCATTTGAAAGAGCCGCAGACTGGAGTGAGGACCCCTGCTGAGGTACTTGTCAACCTCTTCCAGGAAAGTCCCACTAAGAGATGCCTCCAGCCCCAAGGCCTCCCTGCACCTCTGGGATACTCCCACGTATCCTGTCACACACACACACACACACACACACACACACTCACACACACACACACACACACACACACAGAGTGATATAAAGTCACAGGGCCACACACAGTGTCAATGTAACAATAAAGACATATAATCAGACACACAGTCAGCTCGGTGTCACATGCAGGGATGGAGTCACACCTCTGGATGTCCATGTCACATACTTACACCCATTTTCACACCATGTGGCTGTGGAGGACTGAATCAGGAGTGGCCAGAAGCCAGAAAGCCAGAGAGCGATTGAACTTCTGCCAACCCCAAAGCTTGGTCTTCCATTCTCCCCATCTATGTTTCAAAGCATTGCTTTGTCTAAGCGTCATGGGGCAGGGGGTAGGGTATGGAGAGCAGAGGAGGGGAATGAATAATCCAGGCCAGACCAAGGAAGCTCCCTGGGGACGAGGGATCTTCAGACTCAATCCAAAACAATCATCAAACATTCAGTAAACTTTGTGTTTCCAGCCCCTTACTTGACTTTAAGGGCAGACATATCAAACCAGTTCCTGCCCTCTAAGAGCTTATAGTCTGGTGAGAGGATACAGGATTCAGACATAAGCAACAATCTACTCACAGTCCCTGGTAATACGTAAACAAAGTCCCATGGCACGGATCAAATAGTCAAGGCTACAATTCAGAGGAGTAGACAGCAGTGGAGTTTGAATCTCAACTCTGCTACTAACTGACTGTGTGATCTCGGGCAAATCAACCTCCCCATTTCCAGGCCTCAATATCCTCATCCATGAAACAAGGGGGTTGGACTAGATGCCCCTCAGACCCCTTTCAGTTCTAGATTCTCCGACCCTCTATAAGCCTCAGTTCCCTCATCTGTAAAATGGGGGTGATATTTGCACAACCTCCATCACAAGGCTGTTGTCAGGAAAGGGCTTTGGAAGCTGCCAGCAGAGAAACCCAAACCGTTGTTCTTCTTAGGCAGTCAGCTCAGACTCACTGCCCTCCTCAAAGGAGCTGTTGGCACTTGGATGCTCCAAGGCAGGCAGCAAGCTCTGGAAGGGTGGAGGGGCCAGGGGAGGGGTCAGACTGGTGTCAACTGACTCAGATGAGCTGGCATGAGCTCCTCCCTTCCCACCCTTCCCACTTTGGATCTGACCCACAGATTGAGAAATGTGTGCTCTTTTTCCCTTGTTAAAATTAAGGGCCGGTCCAGGCCCTCTCCACTCTGGACCGCCAACCAGGGGGAAACTATGACAATTTGTGGAGATGAAGGGAGGGAGAAGGGGCCAGTTGAGGACTGGGACCTGGGAACTCCACCACCGTTCCTCACTCTCTGTACCTCACCAGGCCCTTACCTGGGGGCCTTCCCTTCCCCCTCTGGAACATGTGCCTAAAGCCCAGTGCCACTTACCACCTGTCCAACGGGTGTTTCTAGAATCAGCTCCCAGAGGAAAGAGATGACTGATTTTCCAGCAGTTTGAACGCCTTCACCCACTCACAACCACATATGAACACTCATACACATATGGATACCATACCAACAGAGGGGACCTAGGGCATATGGGAAAGGAGGGAAGTACAGCAGGAGGAATACTAGTCTTGGAACCAGAAGACCTGGGTTCAAGTTCTGCTTCTATCATTGCATTTGCCTGATGGATCATCTCATTAAGTGCTGAACAAATGCCTTACATGACTATTAACCTCTCTGACTAAAATAGTGCTCTTTAACTTAGGAGTTAGGACTTAGGAGCATTGACTGACTTAGGAGAGTTGAATTAAGAATTAAGAAATTCAGAGCATGGACCAACTTAATAGTATCTTTGCTTTTTGTTGCTTTTTCCTACGCCTACCTCTAAGAACATACAATGAAGTGCTTCACAGACCTCAGTCCATGGCTATGAAAGCAGGTCTTCATCTCTCTGTGGTGAATAATAAGTTTACAGGGTTAAGTGTGAGATGAGCCAAACTTTCTCTTCTTCCCCTTTTCCTGCCTTTGCCCGCTCAACCAAGAGGCAAAAGGCAAGCCCCTGCTCTCAAGGAGCTTATAATCTAATGAATGAGACAACATGAAAACAAATATAAACAAAGCTAGCTATATACAGAATAAATCAGAAATAATTAACAGACAGAAGGCACTGTAGTTAAGAGGGGTGAAAGCTGCCACAAAAGTTACTAAATTGTGCATATCCTTGGTTCCAGCAATACCACTACTAGGTCTATGCCCCAAAAAGATCAAAATAAAAAGGAAAAGACCTATATATACAAAAATATTTATAGCATCTCTTTTTATGGTGGCAAAGAACTGGAAATTAAGGTGTAAGGTGGTGCCCATCAACTGGGAATGACTGAACAAGTTATGGTATACAAATGTAATAGAATACTATTTTGTGCTGTAAGAAATGTGAAATGGATATAGAGTGAAGTCAGCAGAACAAGGAGAACAATTTATATAATAAAAACATTGTAAAAAACAAACACCTTTTAAAACTTAAGAACTCTGACTGATGCAAATGAATCCAGAGGACTCATAATGAAACATATTCTCCACCTCTTGAAAGACAGGTGACAGACTCAGGATGTATACAGAATAAGACAAATGTGTTTTAGACTTGGCTAGTGCAGGAATTTGCTTTTCTTGACAATGTATATTTATTATTAGAGCTTTGTTTTATTTTTTTCACAATGGGCATGGAAGAAGGAAGGGAAAATAGATTTTTGTTAATTGAAAAAATAAATTTAATTTAAAAAAACCAAATCAAATCAAATCTACTTGTCTCTCCTCCCTGGAACCAGTCCTGAAAGAGTCTGGAGCCACACATGCTCTCTCTCGAAGTAGGAATGAACCATGTCTCCCCTCTCCAAAACTCTTGCACCAATTTCTAACCTCACGGAAGCACAGAACTACTTATGAGTTATCATTCATTCTCTCTATCAATTAGGAGAGTCTTATGCAAAATATTCCAGGCCTAGCAATAAACTTGGGAGAGAAAGAGAAGGGGAGAGAGAGAGAGAGAAAGAGAGGGAGAGAGAGAGAGAAATGTATGTATTTGTATATGTATATATGCATATACACATGTATAAATGTGTATGTATCTATGCATACATATGCACATTGGTACATATACACATATGCATGTGTACACATCTGTATATATGTGTCCCTATCTATGTTTCTATGTACATTTTTATCTCTATCTATGCCTATCTACGGAAAAAAGCGAGGAGCCGTTTTCTTGCCGTTATCCCACAAACTTGGTTCCACGTTGTACCGCGTGGCTGCTGACTCCCAAGCTTGTGTAGGACTTGGGCATCTCCAAAACCAGAGAAGATCACCGGTCACACACGGGAGCACCGAGAGAACCAGCAGCCATACATTTATCTTCACCATCCATGGTTCGCTTGTTTCTGATTTTGAATAACCTTCCATATATTTGGCACCGGCTAATTAAGTTTTGTGTGTGTCCTGTCTCATTTCTGTTGTACGGCTGCTGGCTGACCACAAAAACACTTATTTGGAGAGAAGTAGCTCCTAAATGGTAGGTACAGTGGAGAGGAGAATCAGATTCCCTCTCCTCCAATTATGCCCCTGGGAACTGGCAAACAAGGTCAGCCCCTGATTAGCTGAATAGCCTTAGATTCAATAGTTCGCTTCACCTCTGTGAGCCTCAGGAGAATGAAAGGTGTTTCAAAAAAAAAAAGACTTAAAGAAGCAATTTTGTTGTTCAATAATTTCAGTTGAATTGGACTCTTCATGACCCCATTTGGGATTTTCTTGGCAAAGATATTGGAGAAATTTGCCATTTCCTTCTCCACCTCATTTTACAGACCAGGAAACCGAGACAAACAGGGTTAGTGACTTGCCCAGGGTCACACAGCTAGTGTCTAAGGCCAGATTTGAACTCAGGAAAATGAGTCTTCCTGACTCCAGCCCTGGAACTCTATCCATTGGCCTTGTTTAGACTTAAGTGTTCATAATTCAGATTAAACTTAAAAGTTTGTGTGTGCATACATATTTTTCCTGGAGAGCTCAGTTGTTAAACATTACCAGCATATCCCTGTGTTGCTATATAAATATTGCCTGAGCTAAACAGGATTACAGGAGAAGGTTCAGGGAAAGAAGTCATCACCAGACTGGATGCTAACAATAATAATAATAACTGGCTTTGATAGGTTTGCAAATCCATCCAGATTTTATATCCATTATCTCATTTGAGATTCACAGGACACCATATATGTGCATATACATGCCTACAGATACACATAGGCACATGCATGCATACATATATAGACATGCATGCATGCATGCATACACGGGGGTGGTATATGTGTATGTCACCAGGCATTGGCTAAGCACTGGGAACACAAAGATCAATATATAAAGATATGTGTGTAATTGTATTGTGTGGAATAAATATAAAAATAATAAATTCAAAATAGTTAAATACAAGGTAGTTTAAATGGAAAGGCACTGGCAAATGAAAGGCTCAGGAAACGTGATGCTTGAGCTGTGTCTTGAAAGAAGAGGATTCTATGAGGCAGAGGTAGGAAGAGGAAAGGGAAGGGGGAAAGGATTGGTTAAGGACTTGGTTAAGGGTCAGGCACAGTGCTCAGTGCTTTTACAGATATTATCTCATTTGAATTTCATAACCCTAGGAAGGATGTCCTGTTATGATCCCTAATGTACAGCTGAAAAAAACTGAGGAAGACAGAGGTCACACAGCTAGTAAGTATCTGAGGTCACATTTGAACTCAGGTTTTCCTGACTCCAGGCCCAGCATTCTATCCTTTACCCTACCTAACCTTGAGGATAAAGTACATTCCAGGTGTGCGAGACAGCCAATACAAAGACGTGGAGATGGGAGGCGGATGTATAATGTATGGAAGAGAGAGAGGACATTTTGGAAGATTGAATAAGCTGGTCAAATTAACATGAACAAGTTTGCCAACCTAATCCTTTCCTAATGAGTTACTCAGTGAGGAGTAACTCCTCATCACAGAATTAGCTGCTCAGTGATAGACATGCACGACATGCCAACCTGATGCAGAGCTGCCAGAGGGATTTTCCTTAAGTTCAGATCCCACTACATCACTCCGGTACTCAGTCAACTCCAGGAGCTTCCTATTGCCTCTCAGATAAAATATCACCTGCTGGTTAGTAATTAAAGCTCCCACCGATCTGGCTCCAACCTATCTTTCTAGCCCAAATGTACCCGCCTCCCATTCCTGCTATGTAGTATCCAGCCACACTGGCCTTCTCCCCACTGCTCACACGAGACGCTCTTGTTTCTGCTTCCCTGCCTTACCCTTGGCCATCCCTGGAATGACCTCCCTCACCTCTGCCTCATAGACTCCTTCATGTCCCTCAAACACCACCTTCTAGGGGAAGCTGTTGCCGATTCCCTTCCAACTGTCAGTGTGTCCCCAAAGCCTTTAAGCTTTAAGAGCTTCCAACTGCACCCAGATTTTTTGGACACCCTCTATTTAACTACTTTGTATTATTCCTTTGTGTTTCAGTATCCATAATATGCGCATGTTTTCTCCCCTGACAGAAGGCAAGCTCCTTAAGAATAAGGATCTTTTCTTTCTTTCCTTCCTTCCTCCTTCCTTCCTTCCTCTCTCTTTTCTCCCTCCCT
>NW_020954564.1:1373163-1549967 GCF_900497805.2 Vombatus ursinus
ATTTCTTTCCTTCCTTCTTTCCTTATAATGATAGCCCTCACCCGGGAACCCCTCACTACATATGGGGCCCATCCTTACCTTTCCTTCCTTCCTTCCTTCCTTCCTTCCCTTTTTTTTGTCTTTGCACTACTAGTGCATAACGTGATGCCTGGCACATAGTAGGCACTTAATAAATGCTTGCTATTTAATTTACTGTTAGAATGAATTACACAATAACAATTCCCATCTTTATAGCATTTTAAAGTTTACAAATAGACTTCTTTTTATAGTGCTGTATCATAGGCAGTATAAGAATGATTCACCCCATTCTATGGAGACAGAAGCTGAGGTTGAAAATTGACATGATTCATTCAAGGTTAAAAAGCTAGTAAATTTCAGAGCTGGAGCTGGAACCCAGGTACCCTGACTCCAAGTCTTCATACCTCCAAAGGATGAGTGAATCCCTTATTAGGGAGGCTTAATTAAGCCCACCCTCATGGCATATTGGTCCCAGTGCCTTGGGTGGGGCTAAGCCTGCAAGTGATCCCTGCTGAGGGAGTTTGGGGGCAGGGAGCAAGGCTGGTTATCACATCTCAGCCTCATTTCTTCCAAGGAGGATGATGGAGATTTAGGAAGATTTCTTGTCAAAGAACTGATGCATAGCAAAGCAAGCGACCACGGAAGTGATTCTTATCTCCACAAGGAGACTGGGAGGAACCCCAGAGTAGAGGCCACACCATGCCAGAAGTTCCTCTGTACTCTATAGTTCTGAATACTTAATTGATGCTCAATAAATAGCTGTTATGAGTGTAGTGGAAAAAGTACTGGGTCCAGAGCCTGAGGACATGGTTTAAAATCCCAGCTCTGTTGCTTACTACCTGTGTAATCTTGAGCAATTTGCTTTACTTCTCTGGTCCCCAGCTCCCTCATAGTGAAATAGGGTTAGAGGGTTGTTTTAGGGTAGCCTAGGTGATCTCTGATGCTCCTTCCAGAACTGAGATTCTGTGATTTGGATGTAAGGTTGGGATTTGTATCCACCCCCCAAATTAATGTAAACACAAGAGGCTCAGACTTTTCAATTAAATGAATCAATCAATCAAGGTATAAAATAGATGTGATCAAGTCCTTAACCAGTTTGGGGGGAATGAAATATTTGGGTCCTTGAATGAAAATAGATGCCATCACCCAAGAAATATATTTTGTGACTGCATGAAAGAATCAGACTCACTTCTCTGAGCTTTTGTATAATTCAATACACTAGCACTGAGGTTTTGAAGTTCAGTAGCAAAGTGGTTAAGCTTCAGGTGCTTCCAAGTTCAAGAGCATCAGGAGGAGGTAGACTTTTGGGTCTGTACCAGAGGCCATCAAGGGTAAGCGTGTGGAGAGCGAGCCCAGAAGGAATGCTGTGGTGACATCTTTGTGAACTTGGAACAGTCAGAAGATCAGAAGTTCTCATCAGCATCAGCAGAGCGTCCACTGGAGCCAATAGCAAGTGCTCCAAGCACCAGGGTTGACAGCCGCATTGGAAGTTGAAAGATATACTGAGGACAAACTGGAGACATTGAGGGAAAGCAAGTGTCAGTATTTTACCAAGCCTTGGAGCCCAGCAGAGAGTTACACCTACGAGGAATTCCATGAGGACTGTAGGAAAAGAGAAAAGAAACCAGGAGATAAGAGTGACCCCTTGGTCACACATGTATCTCACATGTGTGCCTCAACACCATTGTACTCTGAGTTTGAATCCACTCTTCTTATGGACCTGTGTGCACTTGTTGGAGGATGAGCTCCAGACTTCTGCGAGGGCATTTTGGTAGCTGTTCTTATATCACATTAACAAATACCCCTCTCTACAGTTAGTTAATTCTGGCTGATAATCTGTGTAGACTGCATAAGGGAGCTCATGAGCAACACCGCTAGAACCCTTAACCCCTCAGAGTTACCCCTAAAATCCTGAAGAGAGGAGTAGAGCTGCCCTGTAGGGGGCCCAACCTGCTAGTGCTGGTCCAGTGTGAATTGGGAGAGTGAGTCCAGAGAGGGTGCTACATGGAGCATTTAGGAGCTCAAGAAAGGAAGAGCTCTTTGAGGGTGGTCATAGAGGGCTTCTGGAGGATGAAGGATTTAGGGAAGGTTTTGAAGGATTGATAAGATAAAGGAAGGCAAGGAGGGTGAATCTCAAGGCAGGGGAAAGGGGGGGGGAATGATGTGAATACCGGTATAAAGATAAGTGCATGTGTGCAGGGACAGAAAAAAGACAATCCTGACTGGAAAAGACGCAGTACAGAGCGCCAACAGGAGAATCTAGAGACAAAACATATTGGGTTGTAGAGGTCAGGGGGTGGGGACTGTCCAGCTACCTGTCCTAAGTCCCAAGAAAAATGTTTGACCACTAGCCTCCAATAAGAGAGACAGAGCCTTGTAACAAGTTCTGGGCATCCTGGCCCAAGGGTATGGAGAGGAAAGGGCCCCTCGAGCCAGGAAAAGGGGAGGACAATCCTTTGAAACCCACGCACTTTGGGCATTTTGAGTGTGCATGGGGTGCCCTCTTGTGGTGGTTCTAGGTACTGACAGGCACTGTAGAATCATAGGATTTTAGCGTTGTCTGGAGGACCTTTATTTTACAGAGGAGGCCCAGAAAGGGAAAGGGACTTGCCCCCATCTCTTTCAGGTAACGAAATATTGGGAGAATTTCTAAAAGGCGTATCCTTGACCCTAACTTTTCTCTTCGTCTCTCTGGAATCTCATCCTTTTCCCAGCTCACTTTTCTGGTCCTTTCAATAAAAGACACCAGCACTCTCAGGTCTCCAGGCTCTAACCTCTGTGTCACCTATTAAACCTCCTCCATCTTCAGCTCCCACATCCCAGGAACCTACAACAGACTGGCATTTGGACTTAGAATCATTGCATTTGAATTGAGGTTCTAGTATTTACTACCCATGTGACTTTGGTGAAGGCCTCTAATTTCTATGAGCCTCAATTTCTCCCTCTATAAAATGAGGGGGTCATCTCTAAGGTCCTTTCCAGCTCTAAGTCCAATGATCAGGTCATTTTTTCAAATTACTTCTCATCTGGATTGTTGCATCAACTTCCTTTCTTCAATCTCTTTCATTCCATCTAATTCTGAACCCACTGATGGAGCCATCTTCCTTATGCATAGATCTGACCACTTCTTTCCCTTGCTCAAACACCTTCAATGGCTCCCTTATACCCAGAAGATAAAGGCTAAATTCTTTGGCTTTGGAATCAAGACCTTCCACAGCC
Source organism: Vombatus ursinus (assembly GCF_900497805.2). Lineage (NCBI taxonomy): Eukaryota > Metazoa > Chordata > Mammalia > Diprotodontia > Vombatidae > Vombatus > Vombatus ursinus. Next base: position 1,376,401 of record NW_020954564.1, read on the forward strand.
TAGAAGGTCTTCCTCTACCTAAATGTGTGTCTCATGACCTCCAGGGCCCCAAGATATATGTTCTACCAAAATCAAACTGATTTCCTTAAAACATGCTAGACCTATTTCCTTCTTTGAGTCTTCCCCAGATATTTTTACCTTTCTCTTTAATGTTCCCTTTCCAAATCTTACCTAAGCTTTAAAACTCACCTCAGCTTACGTGCTCCATGAAGTATTTCCTGACTGCTCTGACCCACAGGGCTCTCTCCCTTTTGTGAGCTTCCATAGAAGTACTTACTTTCTGCCTCACACTATTTAACACATATGAGTATACTTTCTTACATTAGTCTCTAATTGTTGCCTATATTCATGATTAAATTGAAAATATCATCCATAGATGGGCCTTTCACTAAAAAAGTTAGGAAGATGTAGGTTCAAATCCCGACAATACCATTTTCATTTATTCGTTCATTCATTAAGTATCTGCTATATGCAAGGCACTATGTGTTACTTTGATATACAAAGACTTTAAAATGACAGTGTCTGCCCTTGAGGGACTTCCATTTTACTAAGGGAAGGGAAAATGAAGGGTATATGACATGTGTCCAGGTAAGTATGATGCAAAGAGGGGAATGATAGGGCCAAAGTAAGATCCAGACAAATTGCTCTAGAAATATTTGAGGAGAAAGAGAATACTTTTAGCTGGGGGCGGGTGGGGGGGGTCAGGGAAGGCAACACAGAGGATATGGCACCTGAATTAGACCTTGAAGGAAGAAGATGCTAACATGTGGAGATGAGGAGTAAGTCCATTCTGGGCACGCGAGACAGCCTTCACAAAAATCCCAGAGGCAATCAAAATGAGGCAGCGACTATCAATCCTGAGCATCTGGAATGCAGGGTTTATAGAGGACAGCGATGCAGGATAAGGCTGGCAGTTAATGTTGGAGAGAAATGTGGATGGTCTTAAGTGCTTGGGTAAAGAGCCTGTAAAGGGAGCATGGAGTCACTGAAGGGTTTTGAGCAAAGACAAGTGACTAGTCCAACCTATGTCTTGGGAAGACTATTTTGGCAGCTAAGTGAAGGAGAAACTGAAGAAGGGAAAGGCTGGTGGAATGGAGAAGAGTTCAGAGACTATTACATTAATCTAGGAGAGACGACAAACTAAGCCTTCAGGGCTCAGAGACAGGGAGAAAGGGTAAGTCACCCTTCCCTCTCCTTGGGCCTGAGGGAACCCCAAGATCAGCAGGGTCAAGGGCAGAAAAGGAGGTGAAAATCCTTCTCCCTGGACCCAAACAAGGCTGGGTGGACTGGAAGAAGAAACACCTCTCTCCTCTTCCTGGGACTAAGTTTGAGGCCAGCTGAGTCATGATGGGGAGAGGGCCCTGATCCCCAAGCATGTCTGAGGCTGGCAGAATCTCCTTCCTCCTCTCCTTGGGACCTGTAGGTCTCCAGTCAGAGAGAAAAGAGAAGTCTTCCTTCCTCCCTCCCTGGGCCCTTTTTAAGTTATAGGCTTGCAGGGCCAGGGGCCAGGAGTGAAAAAGTTTCCTCTCCCTCAGCCTGAAGGAATCAGAGGCCAGGCTGAGCTGGGGCAGGGAGAGGAAAGAACTCCCTCTCCCCCCTTCCCTGGGCTAGAAAGACTGAGAACAGCAGGGCCTAGGGCGGAGAACAGTAGCAGTCCACAGACTCACAAATTTGGAAGGTACGTTTACTTCCATCTGGTATGACGACTAATACCTGACAATGACTATACCTGACTAAGAATACCCAACTCCTGGTCATCCACTTTTCCCTCAAAGTCTTACAGTAAGAGATCTGTCATTAACAGTTCATGAAACTGTGGTCAATGCAGTGACTGATGGTGACATTAGAATACAGTTGTGAGAAATGCTTCCTGTCTCTTGGCAGAGAGAAAATGGATTAGATGTGCAGAATGAGGTATACAGTTTCAGACATGGCCAATATGTTGTTCTGTTTTGCTTGACAAATGTTCAGAGGTGGAGAAGAGTGGGGAGGCTGTCCTATGATGGGGTAGAGTGATAGTGATGAGTTGCAAAAAAAAAAAAAGAAAAAGAAAAAGAAAGTTAAAATCATCCATAATTTTTTTTAATTCATAGAAGAAAATAAAAAGTTCAGAAAAGGAAGTGGAACAAAATAGGAAAGCATTTATTAAGCACTTACTATATGTGAAGGGTACATGAACAGGACAATTTTGTGACTACCTTAAGTTTAATATACACTTACCTGTACATAACGGAAGTTCATATATGACTATTGTTCATTTTGTCTATTGAAATGTTTGTTTTTGTTAATAATTGTCAGATTTGTGATAAAAAAGAAAATTTATTTGTTAAAAAAGAAAGACTTCAGAATTCTGATCAATAGAGTAACCAAATGTGACTTCAAAGGACTGATAGTGAAGCAGGCCTCACTCCTCCTGGCAGAGGTGGTAGACAATAGGTATGGAATGTTAAGCATGTATATTCAGATGTGACCAGGGAGTTTATTTGTTTTGTTTGACTCTAATTGTTACAAAGATAAGTCTCTGGGTAGGGAGTGTCACTCAAAGAGTCATTAAAAAGTGACAGTGATTTTTAAAAGAACACCAACAAAGCATTTTAAAAGATATATGTGTATACACACACACACACACACACACACATATCTTTTAAAATGCTTTATTGGTGTTCATATATGTATACACATACACACACACACACACACACACACACATATATATGTATATAAATATCTATGTTTCATGAAGAAAATGCATGATAGGATGGATCCTTCTGGATTAGAGACCTAATACATGAGTAGAGAGAAAGGACAGTTGTGGGTGACATGCAGGCAATCTGATGTAATAAAAAGAATACTGAATTTGGAGGCGGAGAACCAGGGTTCAAATCTCAGCTCTGCTATTTAGCACTAGCCCTGCTTCTGGCCCAGTCCCCAGAGCCATCATCCCAAGAAGCAACCTTTTCAGAAATGTGACTTGGCAACTGCTTATGCATGTGCAGAGGCAGAAGTTCTGCCTTGCTCAGCAGCTACAACTGTTGAAAACCCAGAAAATAAAGTTCTTGTCACCCAAGTCCTTGGCACCGTCAAAAGATTCAACATCAGAACGATCAGATTTTATCTGTGGAAATAACATTACAAACAAGACATCACCATCTGCTTTGCTGCTACACCATGGGCCTTTCCCATCATTCATGGCTGCGCTCTCTAGATGTGTTATCTCCCCCGTTAGAATGTGAGCTCTGAGAGCAGGGACTGTCTCTGCTTTTCTGTTTATAACCCTGAAGATGGAGAAGTGATAGGAAGCAGCATGGTGAGTTCCTATCTATAAACTCCTCCAGATAGATCTAGAAAATACATCAAATCGAATCCTGATGGGGAAATCCAGAAAAAGTCACCATGAGTCTTTTGTCCAGATCAGTTAAGCATAAAGAGATAGAGAAAGGTTTGCACACACTGGGGACAGTTCGGGCCAGGAGCAGGATACACAGAGCACTCCAGCACCCAGGGAAAGGCTGTGTGACAGATACAAATCGGGGCCCCCTAGACTCATGGAGCACTGTGATGGAGACATTTATGAATTGGCAGTTTTGTTGCTCGCTTTCCAGTTCTAGGGCACAGATCTATAGCAGGCTAAAAAGAAGCCCTCTGCAGAGAAGTAGTGTGCCCCAGTACAGAAGCCCTAGACTGTGTACAGAGAAAGAAGGAAGTTCAGAAGCCAGCAGGAACAGCAGAAATAGCAATGTGGCTCAGAACCAGTGGAATCAGAGTCTGTCTCACTTTCAGCATCCAGCCCAGCTGAAGAGGAATAACCAAGGCAGGAAGTGGAGACCAAAGAGAAGTCTACAATTCTATTGCTATGAACCACAGAGCTTTCCAGCTGGTTGATAGGGGCTAAGTCTGTAGCAGTCTACTCTTACACAGTCCCAAACCCAGGTCTAGAACTTACGGAGCTCAGACTGGGTGGATGAGTAAGTGGGGGTGGCAGAGAGCATTCAGATTTGCCCTGGATTATATCACTTCAGGAGCACTGAAAGCTTGCTGGTCTCCAGCCCATTCCTGAGATCCTTGAATAACACAACACTCGATACTTCAAGAAAGCAGAAACAGGACCAGCCCAGACCTTCCCTCCAGAAGTTCCTCAGAGCCCATCAAATCCAAAGTCAGGACATAGGCTGGAAGAATGGGCAAGCAAAAAAAAAAAAAAAAAACTCCAACATAATGAGCGACGATGGTGGCAGGGATACCCAAGACACAAACGTATAAGAAGAGAACAACTCCCCCCAAAAAAACTACAATTGATATTTCAGAAAAATACAGCTTGGACACAAACTCAACTAGAATTAGAATTCCTAAAATAGATGAAAAAAGAATTTTTTTAAAAGTTGAAAAATGTTTTATAAATGGAATGAGAATGCTTGAGTTATTGGAAAAGAAATGAAAGTGATGAAATAAAGAATTGGAAAGGGAATTACCAGCTTGGCACAGAAATACCAAAACCTGCCTAAGCAACAAACACCTTGAAAATCCGAATGGACCTAAAGAAACTAAAGATCCATGAAACAACAAGAAATATTAAAACAAAGTCAAAAGATTGAAAAAATGGAAGAAAATGTAAGATATCTTGGAGCAAAAACAGTTGACCTGAAAAAATAGATTGAGGGGAAAAAAATTAAAGAAACATTGAACTACCTGAAAGCCAAGACCAAAAAAGAACCTAAAAATCCTATTTGTAACCCTAGTGCTTAGCACAGTCTAGCACATAATAAGCCCTTAATAAGTTTTTTTCATATCTCTGTACACACATTATATATGTATGTATCTGCATCTGTATATGTATATGCATATATATATATATATATATATTCATATAAATATAGGCATGTTCTGGTAAATGTTTAACTGTGTCTTTAAAAATTCATGCATGACATACTTTTAAATCTAATCTGCATTATTTATATTTCTTCCATCAATTTCTTAAGTCTAAACAATAAACAGACAACAAATTAAGTCCTGATTTGTAACCTTTGCCATTTTCTGAGGTGTAAATACTCATGCTGAAAATCTAATAATCAGTTCTCACAGGCCAGTAAGAGTTGGCTCTAGCACACTCCTATGTATATGTACATATATTGTATTGTATATATGTATATATAAGTATGTGAATGCTTATGTATATGTGTATTGTGTGTTTATATGCATGTAGCATGGGCATGGCACTGACCTCCACTTTTTCTTTCCTACACTTGTGAAAGAGGCTCTCAGACAGAAGACTTACACTGTTACAACTCACTCTTTGTGTCCTGGAGATAACACTGATGTTGTATGCCTATTCACTTTAGTTCCTGAATTCTCCATCAGGGACTATCCCATTTAACAAATCAGCAAAGATGGCCCTAAAATTAGAAACATGTCACTAATCACTTAATCAGAAATAGTTACTAAGCAGAAGGCAAAGCAAGAATTTTTATAATCTAACATTCTACCTATAAATTTGAGATGTGTTTTTCCACCAATGACCACAACGTCTGTGGGTAGCAAGAGTGGGCACAAATTTACAGAACCGTAAAAATGAGGCATATGAGTAAGGAACACATGTCCCCAAGGCAACTCATAACTGTGGGTCTTGATGTTTTTTGTCCCCTTCAAGAATGGTTTGCATAACAAATTACTTATTTTTGGGGAGGCATTAGGTATCAGCATCATTTGTTTCATAAAAGGAATTTGGTAGGACTCCTTCTTATCCTATTATTCCAAATAATTTATTTAATATTAGAATTAGTTGATCTTTAAATGTTTAATAGAATTCACTTGTAAACCCATCTGGTCCTGGTGCCTTTTTCTTAGGAAGCTCATTTATGGTCTGTTCAATTTCTTTTTCTAAAACAGGTCTATTTAGATATCCTATTTCCTCTTTTGCTAATCTAGGTAGTTTATATCTTTGTAAATATTCTCCCATTTCACTTAAATTGTTAAATTTATGGGCATATAATTGGGCAAAATAACTCCTTACAATTGCTTTAATTTCATCCTTATTAGTGGTATGTTCACCCTTTTCATTTTTAATGCTAGTGATTTGGTTTTCTTCTTTTTAAAAATCATATTAACCTATTGTTTATCTGCTTTATTGTTTTTTTCCCAACCAAAACTAACTCCTAGTTTTATTTGTTACTTCAATAGTTTCCTTACACTCAATTTTATTAATCTCACCTTTAATTTTTTAGGATGTCCAGTTTAGTGCTTAATCAGGGATTTTTAGTTTGTTCTTTTTCTAGTTTTGTTTTTTTTTTTGCATACCCAATTCATTGGTCTGCTCTTTCTCTATTTTATTGATGTACACATTTAGAGATATAACTTTTCCTCTGATTACTGCTTTTGCTGAATCTCATAGGTCTTGATATGCTGTCTCATTATTGCCATTCTCTTTAATGAAATTATTGATTGTTTGTATGATTTGTTCTTTAACCCACTCTTTCTTTAAGATTAGGTTATTTAGTCTCCAATTAGTCTTTAATCTATGTTTCCATTTTTTCTAATTAAATAAAAATTTTTTATTGCATTATGATCTGAAAAGAAAGCTTTTAATATTTCTGCTTTTCTGCTTTTAAGTATGAAATTTTTATGCCCTAACAGATGGTCAATCTTTGTAAAGGTATTGTGAACCACTGAAAAAAAAAGTTACATTCTTTTCTATTTCCATTAAATTCTCTCCAAATATCTATCATATCTACCTTATCTTAAATTCTATTCACTTCCTTGATTTCTTTCTTATTTATTTTGTGGTTAAAAGATTCAAGTCCCTCACTATTATATTACTATTATCTATTTCTGACTGTAATTCATTTAATTTTTCTTTTAAAATTTTGGATGCGATAGCACTTGGTGCATACAGCTTTAGTATTGATATTGCTTTGTTGTCTATAGTACCTTTTATCAAAATGTAGTTACCCCATTTATCTCTTTTAATTAAATATACTTTAGCTTTAACTTTGAGATGATTGCTACCCCTGCATTTTTTTTTGCATCAGCTGAAGCATTACAAATTCTACTCCAACCCTCTATTTTAACTGTGTATATCTCTCATTTTTAAATGTTTCTTGTAAACAACATATTGTTGGATTCTGATTTTTAATCCATTCTGCTACCCATATCTGTTGTATGGGTGAGTTCATCCCATTCACATTCAAAGTTATAATTACTATTTGTGCATTTCCCTCCATCCTATTTTTCTCACTATTGTTCTTCACAGCCTTATCCCTCCTCACACATCTAATTTACTTCTAACCACTATCTCCCTAATTTACACCCTTTCAAACAACCCCTTCCTTATCCTCTCCCCTTACCTTCCTATTCCTTACTCTACCCACCCCTCTAAGAGTCCCTCCCTTATCCTCTCCTCCCCACCTTCCCAAATCATAATCTACATACCCTTCTAAAAGTCCCTCCCTTTTCCTGTCCTATTGTCCTTTTATTTCTTTATAAGTTTAGAAGACTTTTATACCCTGTTAGACGTAGTTGTTGTTCCCTCTTTAACCCAGATCCAATCAGAGTATGGTTTCAGCACCACCAGCCCTCCATCCCCATCTGCTTCCTCTATATCAGTTCCTCCTTTCGTGCCCCATTCGTATGAGATAATTGCTCCTTTTTACCTTTTCCTACTCAATTTTGTATTTTTGGAATCACCCCATCATGCTTAGCTCAGCCCCAACTTTTCTTTCAAACTGCCCAAGTAATGGTAACAGTCTTAAGAATACTGTTAACATTTTCATATATAAGAAGTAAGTAGTTTGACCTTAATGAGTCCCTTATAATTGGTTTTTAGTGCTTTCTTTATATTTCTTCTGGATCCCATATCGAATTTTCCATTGAATTCTGGTCTTATGGTCACAAATACCTGAAAGTCTTTCAGTTCATTAAATATCCTTTTTTTTTTCTCTCTTTCATTCAGGATTCTACTCAACTTTGCTGGCTAAATTATTCTTGGATGCAACTCCAGCTCTTTTTCTCTTCAAAATAATGTTCCAAGACCTATGGTCTTTTAGTGTAGAAGTCTTATGAAATCCTGATTGTAGCTCCACAGTATTTAAATTCTTTTTTTCTTATTGCTTGCCATATTTGCTTCTTAACCTGGGAGTTTTGAAACTTGGCTATAATATTCCTATAAGTTTTCTTCCTGGTATCTCTTTCAGGTGGTAAACAGTGGATTTTTTTCTATTTCTATTTTACCCTCTTGTTCTAGAAGTTCAGGGCAACTTCCTCAATAATTTCTTATAATATTGTATCAAGATTCTTTTTTTGATCATAACTTTCAGGTGGTCCAACAATTTTTACACTGTCTCTCCTTGATCTGTTCTCCAAAACAGTTGTTTTTCTAATGAGATGTTTCATATTCTCGTCTATTTTTTTCATTCTTTTGATTTTGTTTTATTATTTCTTGGTGTCTTGTAATGTCATTCATTTCCCCTTGCCCAATTCTAGCTTTCATGGAGTTATTTTCTTCCTTAAGATTTTGGATCTCCTTTTCCAATTGGTTGGCTTTCTTTTCATAATTTTTAAAAAATTTTCTTGGATTGCTCTTTTTTCCCCAAAATTTTTCCTTGATCTCTCTTATTGGATTTTTGAAGTTCTTTCAAAGTTCTTCTAAGAACTCTTTTGGGGCTTGTGACCATTTGATGTTGCTCTTTGGGGTAGGGGTGGCTTTTTTGCCTCTCTACTTTTCTCTGAATTTAAACCCATATCTTCTTTTACACCATAGTAGCTATCTATGGTTGGGTTCTTTCTCTTTTGCTTACTCATTTTTATTTTGTTTTATTTTATTGTTAGTATCTTGTTATTGGAATCAGATTTTAATCTCAGTTGGGTAATGGTGCCCCAGGCCTCAGGTCCTTCTTACTGTTATTTTCTGAATTCTGGCTGGGAGCCCAGACTCAGGCTCTTCTCTCCTCCCCTAAGCCATGGCTAGGGCCCCCAGCTTCCATCTTCCCCTACTCAGTTGAAGGATCCCCACACTGTTCATTACATAAAAGAATGAACATGAGGTGAAAATTTCTGAAGTCTTGAGGTGAAAGTTCTTGAGACCTAGACTGCTCCCAGGGCATGCTGTTTGTTGACTCAGTGGGGTCAGCCTGGAGGTGTTTGCACTTTTACTCAGCACAATCCTCAGCCCCTACAGGTCATGTCTTTCCTGAGGTCCTCTCAAGTTGTCTTAGAAGGACAACTGCTTTACCCCTTTCTTTTTCTTTCTTTCTTTCTTTCTTTCTTTTTGCTTTTCGGTGAAGCAATCGGGGTTAAGTGACTTGCCCAGGGTCACACAGCTAGTAAGTGTCAAGTATCTAAGGCCAGATTTGAACTCAGGTCCTCGGGACTTTACCCCTTTATTTCTGCCACTCTATATTCATTTTGAGGTGATTTTCTGTTTGTAGAAAAAATTTGGAGAGCCTGGAATTTTCTGACCTACTCCTCCATCTTCTTGGAATCCCTCTGCAAAATAGAAATTGAAAGAGTCTACTGATCACCTCCTGAAAGAGATCCAAAATGAAAACTCCTAGGAATATTATAGCCAAATTCCAGAACTCCCAGATCAAGGAGAAAATATTGCAAGCAACCACAAAAAAACAATTCAAACATTGTGGAGCCACAGTCAGGATAACACAAGATTTAGCAGCTTCTACATTAAAGGATCAGAGGCCTGGTAATATATTCCAGAGGGCAAAGCAACTAGGATTACAACCAAGAATTGCCTATCCAGCAAAACAGTATAATGATAATATTATAATAATATAAAAACAGTATAATTTGTCAGGGGAATAAATAAATATTTAATGAAATAGAGAACTTTCAAGCATTCCTGATGAAAAGAAGAGATGAATAGAAAATTTGACTTTCAAATACAAGACTCAAGAGAAGCATAAAAAGGTAAATATGAAAGAGAAATCTTAAGGGATTCACTAAGGCCAAACTGTTTACATTCCTATATGGGAAGATGATACTTGTAACTCCTAAGAACTTTATTATTATTAGGGCAGTTAAGGAGTTATACATAGTATCACAATAAAGAGAAACTAAAACACAGAGTTTTGAGCATGTTCAATTTATTAGGTAAGCTAGCTTTGCCAATAAAAAGGATCCAAGGCAGTAGCCACAGATATTCACGGCAGAATACAGGGTGTTTTTATAGTCTTAAAAGAGGAGCTAGTTAAAATATATATCCATGATATTATTAATACATAGTCATAGGAGTTACAGGAATAGGGAAGTAGGTTGATTTGTATTAATAAGCTACTCAGTATGTTGGGGGAATAGCAATCTTGAGCAATAAATACCCTTTTTTTTTTCTATTGGTTAGAGTACTACAATGACTATGACAAGTGGGATGCTTGACATCACAGAAATCTGTGTCATACATGCAGTCTGGTTAGGAGCAGTCAAAAAGATGAACTTAGATCATCAGCTTATTTCTGTAGGGACTCAGCTTTGCAGGAGGTCAGCTTTGTAGGAACTCAGCTCTGCAGAGATAGAGAAGTTAACTACAGCCAATGGCCTATTTCCTAACGTGATTTATAAAGGGCCCTGCAAAAATAATTGATTAAAAGAAGTAAGTAATTGATTACAATTTCACAACAGAGAAAGGGCATGGGTGTGCCCTATGATGGGATGATTTCAAAAGAATAAAATTAAGGGGTGAGAAAGAGGGATGCACTAGAGAAAGTGGAAGGAAAAAGTAGATTATGGTAAACAAACTCACATAAAAGAGGCATGAAATAATGAGCTTTTACAATGGAGGGGAAGAGAGAGAGGTGACAGGCAATACTTGAATCTTGCCCTTATAGGAATTGGATCAAAGAAGGAATAACATACTTACTCAGTTGGGTACAGAAATCTATCTTGCCCTACAGGGAATTAGGAGGGGAGGGGAAAAGAGAAGGAAGGGGAGGAACTGATAGAAGTGAGCATGGATTGCAGGAGCCGTGGTCAGAAGCAAAATAGACTTTTACGGAGGGACAGGGTGAAAGGAGAGAGAGAAGAATAAATGGAGGGAAATAGGATGGAGGGAAATACACAGTCATCACAACTGAATGTGAATCAGATGAACTCGCTCATAAAACAAAAGCAGATAGCAGATTGGATTAAAAACTAGAATACTACAATATGCTATTTATAAGAAATATATTTGAAGTAGAGAGACATACAACATAAAAGTAAAGGGCTGGAGCAGAATTTTTATGTGTTTATGGTTCAGCTGAAGTAAAAAAAAAGCAAGAGTAGCAATCATGATCTCAGACAAAACAAAAGCAAAAAAAAATCTTAATTATTCATGGATAGTCTGAGCCAATATAATAAAAAGTACAGTTCTACTTAATTTACTAATTCAATGCCATACCAATCAAATTACCAAAAACTATTTTATAGACCTAGAAAAAATAATGACAAAATTCATCTGGAGAAACAAAAGGTAAAGAATATCCAGGAAATCAATGAAAAAAAACATGAAGGAAGGTGGCCTAGTAATACCAGATCTCAAACTGTATTACAATGCAATAATCATCAAAACAATCTGGTACAGGCTAAGAAATAGAACAGTAGATCAGTGGAATAGATTGGGTACACAATACACAGTAGTAAATGACCATAGTAATCTAGTATTTGATCAACACAAAGATCCAAGCTTTTGGGACAAGAACTCACTATTTGACAAAAATTGCTGGGAAAACTGGAAAGCAGTTTGGCAGAAACTAGGTATTAACCAGTATTTTACACCATATATCAAGATAAGATCAAAATGAGTACATGATTTGGATACAGAAGGTGATATCATAAGAAAATTCGGGGAACATGGAAAATTTTTATCTGTTAAATCTATGGATGGATAAGGAAAAAATTTATGACCAAACAAGAAATAGAGAGCATTACAGGATATAAAATGGATAATTTTGATTATATTAAATTTAAAAAGGTTTGCCCAAACAAAACCAATGTAGCTAAAATTAGAAGGAAAGCAGAAAATTGTGGGGAAATTTTTTTTACAGCAAATTTCTCTGATAAAGGCCTTATTTCTCAAATACATGGAGAATTGAGTCAAATTTATAAGAACACAGGTCATTCCCCAATTGATAAATAGTCAAGGATATAAACAGACAATTTTCAGACAAAGAAATCAAAGCTATCTCTAGTCATGTGAAAAATTCCTCTAAATCACTATCGATTAGAAAGATGCAAACGAAAACAACTCTGAAGTACCACCTCATACCTATCACATTAGTTAATATGACAGAAAAGAAAAATGATGGGTGTTGGAGAAGATATAGGAAAATTGGAACACTAATGCCTTGTTGGGGGAGTTGTGAACTGATCCAAACATTCTAGAGAACAATTTGGAAATACAATTATCCTTTCTATATTACAAATTTCCCCGTCATGGTTTCAATATTTCGTGGGTTGACTTAAGAAATTAAATGGGAATTTGGGGGGAGTTTTGCAGAAGCAGAAGAACAACAGATGACACAGAACCTATGACCAGATACTTATCCCAAATTTTACAATAAGGTACTGTAAACACCCCACAAAAGAAAAAGAAAAAATTCAAACTTCATCTCTGGTATGACGGGAGGGCCAAAAAATTTACATGGATTTTTCAGATCTAAGGGGCCCTGTGCCACTAGCTCCTACAATGTGGAAGGGATAACTGTATGCCCAAAAGGCTATAAAACTATGTATATCCTTTGACCCAGTAATACCACTACTAGGTCTGCATCCCAAAGAGATTAAAAAAAAAAAGGAAAAGCATCTACACATATAAAAATATTTATAGCAGCTCTTTTTGTGGTAGCAAAGAATTGGAAATTGAGGGGATGCCTATCAATTTTTGGGGAATGGCTGAACAAGTTGTGATATATGATTGTGATAGAATACTACTGTGTTGTAAGAAATGAAGAGCAGGGTGGTTTCAGAAAAAACCTGGGAAGACTTACATAAACTGATACAAAGTGAAGTGAGCAGAACCAGGAGAACATTACACACAGTAACAGCAATATTGTATGATGATCAATTGTAAATGAATTAGCTATTCTCAGCAATACAATGATCCAAGACAATTCCAAAGGACTTATGATGAAAAATGCTAACCATCTCCAGAGAAAGACTTGATGGAGTCTGAATGCAGATCAAAGCATATTTTTTTTTTACTTCATGGGGCGGGGTTTAGAGGTCTGGTTGAAAGGGAGTAGGTGCTATAGCTCATGCTCAGTCCTCCATCCCCTCAACGCTTGCTTGCTAACCAGTTTAACCTGGGACTCATTTGCTTTCTGTAAACAGCAAGTGAACAGCTTAAACCCCTTTCCCCCACCCAAGACAATTCTTCAGTGCTTGTCTTTCCTTGTAAAACTAGGGGTGGTTTGATCATCCCCAAGGGGACAACTTACCAGGTGGTCCTGATTTGGGTAGTTCTGATTTTCTAGCAAAGATTACTAAAGGCAGTTGGTGCCCCTAAAGCAATTAATATTCTGTAATTGTCAGAGAGAGGGTGATCAGCCATACCTGAAGGCTAACCCACTTTCCCCAGCTGCAGCCAATCATAAGGTTTCCCAACTACTCAGAGGCCCCCCCCCCTTTCCTGTGTTTCAATAAAAATATGGTTTTTTTTTTCCCTATACTATCTGGGTCCCTGATTTTACAAAGGCTGCCAGAGTGATCCACTTTATTAACATCTGTATGCATTACAGTTAATAAACTTTTATCTTGCCCCAAAAAAACATGCCTCAATTACACTGTTATTGGCATTTTAGGTGCCACAGTTTTAGAGGTCCCACCCAGATCAGGGGAGAAAGTCTGGTCCCTTAGACTCTCCTTTTCTTTCTTTTGGGGCCTGGTGGAATTTTCCAACACAGGGGAGGGTTTCTTCTAGGAATTTGCACTGTGAACTGTCTCTTCCTCCTGAGCTCAAAATCTTCTCTCAGCAAGAAGGTAAGTAGCCCACTGGAGACAATTTTATCTGTCTTGTGCCAAAAATTGCAACTTTATCTATGTTATTTTGAGGTACTAGTTTTGTGTTCAGTGTGATAATTTGGAGATAATTGGCATCCCCCAGAGGACAATCCCTTAAAGGAAACATTTTTCCTCAAGGAAGTCTTACAGATTAAATTGGGGAGGACAACTTCTTGCGGGAATTTTTGTCGTGGTGATGGAGGGTTAATCTCCTCAAGGAAGACTCTCAACTGTGGGTTGGGGAGTAATCCCTTGAAGGAGTTTCTCCTCAAGGAATCCACTCCTTCCCCCTCCATGAAGGGGGCAATAATGAAAAGAATGAGAAAGGGTTTTGTGTGTGTATTTCTTTGTAAATGAAGTCATTCACACACACACACACACCCCACCCACCCACCCCATCAACCTGAAAATTTTGTATAATGTGGTCTTTGGAGACATCTAGTGACCAAACTGAGAATAGCAACAGGCTTCTTTTTGTTTCAGATGTTCTTTATCAATGGCACTTGTGACAACGCCCCTTTAATTTCTTTAGGGAGAGAGACTGTCTCCAGGTCTGGCCCTGATACTGCCCTTTATTCGCTCATAAACTGGGTCACCAAACAAAGGACTGAACCTACTGGCATTTACACCTACACTGGGGAGTGTGGTATGATGAACCAAATCGTAGAAAGCAAGGGCCAATAGGTATTAATCCTACATCTCCCCCAGGAGGCTTCATTTGTGTCAAAAGCACCAACATTTCCAAATAACCCACGGGTTTTCTCTTAACTAACCACCAGTTCTGGTGCTAAAAGCTGGCATCTAGAACAGGCAGAATGGATGTGCTAGGGACTTCTTTAGATTCATAAACTGAGCACCAGGCCTGTGGCAAGGCTGTTTAGCTAAGCCATGTGGTTTCTCAGGAGGGTTTCCTGAGAAGATTAAAACTTTAGCCAAAGCATTCTCCAAGACTGTCACCATATTAAGCCACCCAAGTATCTAAATTGTCTGTACCTGATAATTTTTTTTAATGGAAGTTAGAATTAGCAACAATAGTGTACCAAAGGGTACTCCCTTAGGGATACTCCTTGAAGCATGGGATAAGAGAGAATTTCCAACTGAGCCAGAGATGATAACAACAACAACAACAAGAAGCAATTAGGTTTTGTAATATCTGGTTTAAAACAGGAAAAGGAGAAGGAACAGACTGTCATTACCCTAGTACAGACAGCTTCAGTCTAAACCAGACTTGCTATCTTGTCAGCTGTTTCAGAGGCCTTCACATAGGCAGAATCAGAGGCAATCTCAAAACCTCTCTATTCACTATATGAATGTAATCGAAAACTATTGTGCTATAAGAAATGATGAACAGGCTGACTTCAGAAAAACCTGGAAAGACTTGTATAGTCTGATGCTGAGTGAAATGAGCAGAACCAGGAGAACATTGTACACAATAACAGCCACGTTGTGCGATGACTAACGTTGATAGACTTAACCCTTCTCAGGAATACAAGGATCTAAGACATCTCCAAATACCTCATGTTGGAAAATGCTATCCGCATCCAAAGAACTACAGAGTTTGAATGCTGATCAAAGAGTACTATTTGCTATTTTTTTTTCTTCTGTTTTGTTTTGTTTCCTCTTTCCGGTGGTTCCTCCTATTGGTTCTAATTCTTACTTACAACATCACTAATGTGAAAATATGTTTAATAGGAATATATATGTATAGCCTATATCAGATTGCATGCCATCTTGGGGAGGGAGATGGGGAGGGAGAGGGAGAAAAATTTTAAACTCAAAAGCTCATGGAAGTGATTGTTGATAATTCAAAATAAATTAATTAAAATTTTTTTAAAAAAACCTCTCCATTCACATGAGTGTTTTTTGCTGCAGGAGGGAGGGCCATATTGCTGAGGATTGCAGAAAGAAAAAAACAAGACCCCAGAAATAAAAAAAAGAAACAGCTGTGGAGGTACCCGGAGGAACAGTAATACACATGAAGGTACAGGGAGGGGGAGGGACTATGGAACTCGAAGAAGGACTTTTTGTTTCCCTAGAACCTGAAGTCCTAGCCCTAGTTATCCAATTCCATTCCTCTCCCAAAACTGTGAAGTAACGTCAGGACCCATATGCCAAGACCACTCCTCTCTTTTTACTATTAGGAGACACCCTGTCTTCTGGAGTTAAGACCCAGAAAGCAAGTCATGCCCTGAGCTTGGCACAACAACAATCCTTTGGACTCATCCTCTGGATGAACTCTACTGTAGCTAAATCACAGAACTGGCTCAAGCCAGCCCCAGGAGATCCCGGAGGAGGGACAAGTAATCACCTGCAGGAGCCACGTTCAGGTCATGAAGAGACTTTCTGTCACTAGGTAAACTTGCCTCATTGTTGCTGTTACATCTCACTGCTCGGTTCTTTATCTAGTGCAGCTTTATGCATCAAGGCTTAGCCTCACTGCCTTGGATCTCCTTGGTCTAGAGGAGACTCTGACACATCTGTCTAGTCTCCATCCTCCAACAGAATAAAGAAGACTTTTGGGGGCAGCTAGGTGGTGCAGCGGAGAGAGCACCTGTCCTAAAGTCAGGAGAACTTGAGTTCAAATGCGGCCTCAGACCAAACACTTGACACTTACTTAGCTGTGTGACCCTGGGCAAGTCACTTAACCCCAATTGCCTAAAAAAAAAGAAGACTTTTTGTCTGTAATTCCTTTGAGCTCTTTGGTATTTTGTTTTATTTTATTTTTCAGAGTTAACAGTTAGTGTATAATCTCTATGAGCTTATTGTTATTTTCAGAGTTAACTGTTGTTGTATAACCTCTATAGCTCTTTATCAACCGTGAAAATAAATGACCAAAGAGCTATAGAGCCACCATCAGGATTACACAGAACTTAGCAGCTTCTACATTAAAGGATCAGAGGGCTCGGAATACAATATTCCAGAAGGCAAAGGAGCTTGGATTACAACCAAGAATCAACTACCCAGCAAAATTTAGCATAATCTTTCAGGGTAAAAAAATGGAAATTCAATGAAATAGGAGACTGAAAGACCAGAAATGAACAGAAAATTCAGTCTTCAAATACAAGACTCAAGAGAAACATAAAAAGGTAAACAGGAAAAAAATATGTTATTCAATAAGATTAAACTGTTTACATCCCTACACCGGAAAATGATACTTGTAACTTTTGAGAACTGGATCTCTATTACGGCAGTTAGAAGGAGTATATATAGACAAAGGGTGTGGGTATAAGTTGACTTTGATGTGATGATATAAAAAACTTAAGGAGTGAAAAAAAAGATTGTACTGGGAGAAGAGGAAAGGAATTGTAGAAAAGTTAGATATGATAGACCTCTGGAAAAAACTGAATGGGGATAGAAAGGAATATACCTTTTCTCAAGAGTACATGGCACTTACACAAAAATTAACCATGTATTAGGACATAAAAACCTCACAATAAAATACAGAAAGGCAGAAATATTAAATGCATCCTTTTTGGATCATGATGCAATAAAAATTATGTGTAATAAAGGGTCATGGAAAGATAGACTAAAAAGTAATTGGAAATGAAGTAATCTAATCCTAAAGAATCAGTGGGTCAAACAACAAATCACAGAAACAACCAATAACTTCATCTAAGAGAATGACAATAATGAGACAACATACCAAAACTTATGGAATGCAGGCAAAGCAGTTCTCAGGGGAAACTTTATATCTCCAAATGCTTACATAAATAAAATAGAGAAAGAGGAGATCAATGAATTGGGCATACAACTAAAAAAGCTAGAAAAAGAACAAATGAAAAATCCCCAATTAAATACCAAATTAAAAATTCCAAAAATCACAGGAGAGACTAATAAAATTGAAAGAAAGAAAACTATTGGACTAATAAATAAAACCAAGAGCTGGTTTTATGGGAAAAAAAAGATAAATCTTTGATTAATTGGATTTAAAAAACCCAAATTACCAGTATCAAAAGTGAAATTAATGAATTCACCATGAATGAAGAGGAAATTAAAGCAATAATTAGGAGCTATTTTACCCAACTGTATACCAACAAATCTAAAAATCTAAGTGAAGTGGATGAATATTTACAAAAACATAAATTGCCCAAATTAACAGAAGAGGAAATAAAATCTTAAATAACCCCATTTTAGAAAAAGAATCGAACAAGCCATCAATGAACTTCCTAAGAAAACCATCTCCAGGGTCAGAAGGATTTACAAGTGAATTCTACCAAACATTTAAAGAACAACTAATTCTGATATTACATAAACTATCTGGAAAGACAGGTGAAGAAGGAGCTCTACCAAATTCCTTTTAAGACATAAACATGATGCTGGTACCCAAACCAGAAAGAGCCAAAACAGAAAGAAAATTATAGACCAATTTCCCTAATGAATATTGATGCAAAATTTTTTGTTAATTTATTTTAATTGATCAACAATCACTTCCATAAGCATTTGAGTTTTGAATTTTTCTACCCCTCCCTCTTTGCCTCCCTCCCCAAGACGGTGCGCAATCTGATGCAGGCTATATGTATACATTCCTATTATACATATTTTCACACTAGTGATGGTGTAAGGAGGAATTAGAACCAATAGGAACAACCACAAGAAAGAGAAAACAAAATAAAACAGAAGAAAAAATAGCAAATAGTATGCTTCGATCTGCATTCAAACTCCATAGTTCTTTCTTTGGATGTGGATAGCATTTTCTATTATGAGACCTTTGGCAATGTCTTAGATCCTTGCATTGCTGAAAAGGGCTAAGTCTATCAATGTTAGTCATTGTACAATGTGGCTGTTACTGTGTACAAGGTTCTCCTGGTTCTGCTCATTTCACTCAGCATCAGTCCATGCAAGTCTTTCCAGGTTTTTTTGAAGTCCACCTGCTCATCATTTCTTATAGCACAATAGTATTCGATTACATTCGTATACCACAACTTGTTCAGCCATTCCCCAAATGATGGGCATCCCCTCAATTTCCAATTCTTTGCCACCACAAAAAGAGCTGCTATAAATATTTTTGTACATGTGGGTCCTTTTCCAATTTGTTTGATCTCTTTGGAATACAGCTCTATAAGTGCTATTGCTGGGTCAAAACTATTCCCTTTGAGCAGAGTTCCAAACTGCTCTCCAAAATGGTTGGATCATTTTACAACTCCACCAACAATGCATTAATATTCCAATTTTCCCACATCTTCTCCAATATTTATCATTTTCCTATTTTGTCATGTTGGCCAATCTGATATGTGTGATGTGGTACCTCAAAGTTGTTTCGATTTGCATTTCTTTAATCAATAGTGATTTAGAGCATTTTTTCATATGACTATATATGGCTTTAATTTCTTCATCTGAGAACTGCCTGTTCATATCCTTTGACTATTTATCAACTGGAGAATGACTTGTATTCTTATAAATTTGACTTAATTCTCTATATATTTTAGAAATGAGGCCCTTATCAGAGACACTGGTTGTAAAAATTCTTTCCCAATTTTCTACTTTCCTTCTAATCTTGGCTGCACTGGCTTTGTCTGTGTAAAAACTTTTCAATTTAATGTAATCAAAATTACCCATTTTGCATTTTGTAATGTTCTCTATCTCCTGCTTGGTCATGAATTCTTCTATTCTCCATAAATCTGATTAGGTGAACTATTCCATGCTTTCCCAGTTTGTTTATAGTATCAGCCTTTATATCTAAATCATGAACCCATTTAGACTTTATTTTGGTATGTGGTGTGAGATTTTTGTCTATGCCTAGTTTCTGCCATACTTTTTTCCAGTTTTTCCAGCAGTTTTTGTCAAATAGTGAGTTCTTATCCCAGAAGCTGGGGTCTCTGGGTTTATCAAATAGTAGATTACTATAGTCATTGACTACTGTTTCTTGCATACCTAACCTATTCCACTGATTCACCACTATTTCTTAGCCAGTACCAAGTAGTTTTGATGATTGCTTCTTTATTATACAATTTAAGATCTGGTACAACTAGGCCACCTTCCCCTGCATTTCTTTTCATTAGTTTCCTTGATATTCTGGACCTTTTGTTATTCCAAATGAATCTTCTTATTATTTTTCCTAGCTCGATAAAATAATTTTTTGGTAGTTTGATTGGTAGGGCACTGAATAAGTAAATTAGTTTAGGTAGAATTGTCATTTTTATTATATTAGCTCAGCCCACCCATAAGCAACTGATGTTTTTCTAATTATTTAGATCTGACTTTATTTGTGTGGAAAGCGTTTTGTAATTGTGTTCATATAGTTCCTGTGTTTGTTTGTTTTTTTAATTTTTTTTTTATTTTTAGTGAGGCAATTGGGGTTAAGTTACTTGCCCAAGGTCACACAGCTAGTACATGTCAAGTGTTTGGTCTGAGGCTGCATTTGAACACAGGTCCTCCTGACTTCAGGGCCGGTGCTCTATTCACTGCGCCACCTAGTTGTCCCCCCCACCCCCGTGTTTGTTTTGGTAGGTAGACTCCTAAATATTTTATAATGTCTACAGTAACTCTAAATGGAATTTCTCTTTCTATGTCTTGCCATTGAGCTTTATTGGTAATATATATAAATGCCTATGATTTATGTGGGTTTATTTTACAGCCTGTAACTTTGCTAAAGTTGTTTATTATTTCAGGTAGTTTTTTACTTGATTCTCTAGGATTGTCTAAGTAAAATATATCATCATATCATCTGCAAAGAGTGATAGGTTTGTTTCTTCTTTGCCTGTTTTAATACCTTCAATTTCCTTTTCTTCTCTTATTGCTAAAGCTAACGTTTCTAGTATGATATTGAGCAACAGTGGTGATAATGGACATCCTTGTTTCACCCCCTATCTTATTGGAAATGCTTCTAGCTTGTCCCAATTACATATGATGCTTGCTGAAGGTTTTAGGTATATTCTACTTATTATTTTAAGAAAGACTCCATTTACTCCTATGCGCTCTAGTGTTTTTAATAGGAATGGGTGTTGTATTTTGTCAAAAGCTCTTTCTGCATCTATTGAGATGATCATGTGGTTTCTCTTAGTTTTGTTGTTGATATGAGCAATTATGCTGATAGTTTTCCTAATATTGAACCAGCCCTGTATTCCTGGTATAAATCCTACCTGGTCATAGTATATTATTCTTGTAATAATTTGCTATAATCTATTTGTTAATATTTTATTTAAAATTTTTGCATCTAAATTCATTAGAGAAATTTGTCTATAATTTTCTTTCTCTGTTTTGACTCTTCCTGGTTTAGGTATCAGCACCATATTTGTATCATAGAAAGAATTTGGTAAGATTCTTTCTTCAGCTGTTTTCCCAAATAGTCTATATGGTATCGGAATTAATTGTTCTTTAAATATTTGATAGAATTCACCTGTAAATCCATCTGGCTCTGGAGATTTTTTCCTAGGGAGTTCATCAATTCACTTGTTCAATTTCTTTTTCTGAGATGGGTTATTTAAGTATTTTACTTCCTCTTCTGTTAATCTGGGCAATTTACATTTTTGTAAATATTCTTGATGCAAAATTTTCAAATAAAATATTAGCAAAGAGATGACAGCTACTTATCATGAGGATATTACACTATGACAAGGTGGTCATACCAGGAATGCAGGGTTGGTTCAGTGTTAGGAAAACTATCGGCATAACTGACCATATCAATAGCAAAACTAACAGAAATCATGTAATTATCTCAATACATGCAGTAAAAGTTTTTGACAAAATACAGCACCCATTCCTATTAAAACACTAGAGAACATAGGAATAAATAAAAGGGAGTTTTCCATAAAATGATAAGCAGTATCTATCTAAAATCATCAGCAAGCATTATATGTAATGGGGATAAGGTAGAAGAACTCTCAATAAGATCAAGGGTGAAACAAGGATGCCCATTATCACCATTATTATTCAATATGGCACTAGAAATGCTAGCTTTAGCAATAAGAGAAGAAAAATAAATTGAAGAAATTAGAATAGGCAACGAGGAAACAAAACTATCATTCTTTGCAGATGATATGATGGTATAATTAGAGAATCCTAGAAAATCAACCAAAAAACTGCTTGAAACAATTAACAACTTTAGCAAAGTTGCAGGATATAAAAAAACACATAAATCATCAGCATTTCTATGTATTACCAACAAAGCCTAGCAGCAAGAGATAGAAAAATTCCCTTTAAAATAACTGTAGACAATATAAAATATTTGGGAGACTATCTGCCAAGATAAACCCAAGAACTATATGAACAGAATTCCAAAACACTTTTTCACACAAATAAAGTCATATCTGAACAACTGGAAAAAATCTTAATTGCTCCTGGGTAGGCTGAAATAATATAATAAAAATGACAATTCTACCTAAATTAATTTGCTTATTCAGTGTTGTACCAATCAAACTATCAAAAATTATTTTATAGAGCTAGAAAAAATAACAAAATTCATCTGGAAAAACAAAAGGTCAAGAATATCAAGGGAATTAATGGAAAAAATGCAAAGGAAGGTGGCCTAGCCATACCAGATCTAAAACTACATTATAAAGTGGCAATCATCAAAATTTTTTTGGAACTGGTTAAGAAATAGAGTGGCAGATTAATGGAATAGGTTAAGTACACAAGACACCTGTAGTAAATGAATGAAGTAATCTACTGTTTGATAAACCCAAATTCTCCAGCTTCTGGGATAAGAACTCACTATTTGACAAGAACTGCTAGGAAAACTAGAAAATAGTATGGCAGAAACTAGGCAGAGCCCAACATCTCACACCCTATACTAAGATAAGGTCAAAATGGGTACGTGATTTAGACATAAAGAGTGATCCATAAGCAAATTAAGAGGGCAAGGGATAATTTATCTGTCAGGTCTATGGAGAAGGGAAGAATTTATGACTAAACAAGAGATAGAGAACATCATGAAATGTAAAATAGATAATTTTGATTACATTAAATTAAAGAGAGTTTGCACAAACAAAGTCAAAGCAACCAAGATTAGAAGGAAAGCAAAAAAGCTGGGAAAGAATTTTTAGTGCCAGTGTTTCTGATAAAAGCCTCATTTCTCAAATATATAGAGAACTGAGTCATATTTATAAGAATACAAGTCATTCTCCAGTTGATAAATAGTCAAAGGATATGAACAGGTAGTTCTCAGATGAGAAAATTAAAGCTATCTATAGTCATATGACAAAAATGCTCTAAATCACTATTGATTAGAGAAATGAAAATTAAAACAACTTTGAGGTACTAGCTCACACCTATCAGATTGGCTAATATGACAGAAGAGGAAAATGATGGGTGTTGGAGAAGATGTGGGAAAGTTGGAACACTAATGCATTGTTGGTGGAGTTGTGAACTGATCCAACCACTCTGGAGAACAATTTGGAAATATGCCCAAAGAGCTATAAAATTGTGCAAACCCTTTGATCTAGCAATATCACTACTAGGTCTGTATCTCAAAGAGATCATAAAAAAGGGAAAAGGACCCACATGTACAAAAATATTTATAGCAGCTTTTTGGTGGCAAAGAATTAGAAATTGAAGTGATGCCCATCAACTGGGGAATGGCTGAACAAGTTGTGGTATATGAATGTAATAGAACACTATTGTGCTATAAGAAATGATGAGCAGGAGGATTTCAGAAAAACCTGGGAAGATTTATATGAACTGATACTGAGTAAAGAAACTTTGCTGCTTCAAGTTAAATCTTGTGGGACTATACTTAATATTATTCTGAGTCTGATTCCAGGTATGATCCCTCAGGAAATGTCATTGAGCCAATGATCAATAATGTCAGTAGCCCAATGGGAGTGACATTTATGAACTACCCAATGGATATCTGTCCCTGAAATTGGGGGGGAGGGAAAGGAGAAGGTGATGGGTGACCCTGGGAAAGCTAAGGTAAGACCCTCTTCACTTAGTTTTTCATACAAGAAATTTTCCTCCCTGGTTAATTCTGAGCCTAGCTGTGCACATACTGTCAATACAATAAGCTACCTATATGACTCTTGCCTGGAATTAACATGGAGCTAAGGGGACACCTTCCTTTACTATAGTTATGTCCTTCTTGTTCCTTCTATGTCAAATTTTATAATCATGGCAAGAGAACAGTAGAATTATAAACACAATACTTATTCTATTATCTGTAGACTAATACTGGAACACATCTAAGTTACTGTAATAAAATGCAAGTATATAAGATCTAAGTTATTCAATCTGAAGTTACAGTCCTTTCCATGTCCTAAACAACTAAGTTAAAGAGTACTTTGGCTTGTCATATGCTTCCTAATAGTTATATAGTCATGGGTCAAGTTAGGTCCCTGAAATAAACCTGCCAACAAAGTGTGCTCTGAAATGCAAGCAAACTACGTAAGAGCTACCTTAAATACATCCTCAGAGTTTAGAGGGTAGTTACGAGCAGTGGTCTATGTTCATGTAATATCTATTTCATTTGAACATGGTTATAACTGACCATGTTTTACTGTGAGGGATTGTCTGATGTTGGCTACGTGCCACATGGGGGTTGTGGCAAGATGGGGCAGGGACAAGATATTAGGAAGTAACTGGAGCTCACACTCCCGAGGCAGGGGGCTGTGCCATGTGGGGTTGTGGTGAACTGGGATAGGAACAGAATACGGGGAAGTAGCTGGAGCATGTGCTCCTGAGGCAGGGGGCTGTGCCAGGTGGGAGTGGGACGGCAGAGAACAAGCTCCCTTTGTCTAGTCCTCTCCCTAGGTGCAGCGCTAACCCCAGACATCTCCTTCCTGTATCCAGGCCTAGCTTCCTGTGTCACGTACTCTCCCTTTGTGCAGCGCTAACCCCAGATGCCTCCTTCCGGTATCTGATCCTACAATCGTTCACTGGTAAGCGGGCTGAGGAGGAGGGGCTAGGAAGGTATATAGGGGCGGTAGGGGTCGGATCTCGCTCTCTCTTGCTCTTGCTTTCCTGCTTGGCCTTGCTGTGATGGCCTCTGAATAAAGTTCGTGTGCTTGCACCTCCCGATCAGCTCATCTCTATGTTTATCTGGGTGGGCTCCGAAGACTGGTAAGTATGACCTTGGCAGCCTGCTCCTGTTAGAAGGAGAGTGCACGGCGCAACCGGCACATTTTACCACAGACAATTCACTTGATATATACTGTATTCTGTATACAGTTTGGAATTAATTATTTAGTATATTTACAAATTTCACCCCAGGTCTTTTTGTTACAATTGGAATAAAATAAGCATCTCTTAGGTAAATTCATTTGTATAGTCATTGCACCTAGACATAGAAGTCACCTATTTACAAAGAGTGTTGTTCATCCTTCTGAGAAGGGAATTAATTAGAATGGGAAATGACTGGAAATTTTTGAGATAGCAACAAGATCAGATATAGAAAGACAGATGGATAAAATGTAAATGATTCCAATGGGATATACAAGCCTTGAGCATGTTCTAATAACAAATTCTAAAAATTGGGTTCAAGATTTTAGATATACAATTTTACTGTTTACCCTCTGCACAAATCAGGTAGTTTAAAAGGGTTAATTAGGTTCTGCTCAATTGTTATTTGAATTTCCTAAACATATTAACACAACAATTTGTTAATTCACATCACAGGGCAGTTATAGGTAATGAAACTGAAGTTTTTCCCCTTTGTTGGGCTTGAATATGAACTAAAAAATGAAATAAATTAATTCTAATCTAAAGAAGTTAAATGGTAGTAGAGTCAATGACAACTTAAAAAAGCACTCTTAACCTTAGCTTACATGTCTATATTGGTAAATATTAAATCTTTAACCAGAAGAGCTTATTTTTCAAGTCAGATCCTCATGGATTTCTTTTTAAGACTTTTCCTGTAGCTTGTTGTTGGCAGTGTCTATGGGATACAGGATTTAGATAAAGATAGAAACAGCAAGCGATATGTAACAAATTAAATTAAAAGTAGAAATTTAAGAGGCTGTGCTAAACTGTCATTGCATATCATAACTGGCAGATTTTAGCTGAAACATCTAAGAATCTCTGCAGGTGACCTGAACCAGAGAAGCAGGTCTGCTAGGAGAAGGTGCTCTGAAAACAAGCCAATTCCAAAAAGCCCAAGACATATTTTCAGAAACCAGACAACTGAAAGAAAAGTCAGACCTAAGATATGATGTGCTGATGAAATGGACATTAAGAATGAGTTACTAAGAAAAAGACTGAATGTTCACCCTTCCCCCTCATTCTTTTCCCATGTGCCGATTTCTCTGTAAGGCCTTCTTACAGAAGGGGACTTCTCCCAATAGTCTGTCAATTCATCTCTCTCTCTCTCTCTCTCCCCCTTCCTCTCCCCCCTCCCTCTCTCCCCCCATTATAGCTAGCCTTCAAAATCAACTGTCCTTAATCAAGTACTTAGTGCCTTCAGATCTTTTTGTATCCTGGTGAGTCATTCCTGAGAGTGCAGTAGATTGGATGCCATTTTATAATTGACATATTAGTTAGTGATCCATTGAGAAAACTGTTTTCTCAGTAAATCAGAAGGGAGAATGTGAGAGATAAAAATTAATATCCCCTCTGATTTCCACTTTATTGGTTTTATAACATAATTAATATTTATGCTGCATTGATTTTTAGAGTTGATAGTGTCTGCCTGAACTCACCTCAATTGAAAATTTGATCTGTCCCAGTCTGAATTGGCTTACAGGTGTGGTCAAAAGAAAGTGATGCTATAGCTCATGCTCTCATGTCCCCTTCTTCCCCCCCCAACATTTGCTGGCTAATCAGGTTAACCTGAGACTCATTTGTTTTCTGTAAACAAACAACTTCAGCTGTATCCACACTGCCCCCCAAGATAATTTTTCAGCCCTTGCCTGTTCTTGTAAAACTCGGGGTGGTTTGATCTTCTCCAAGGCGACAACTAACCAAGTGGTCCTGATTTGGGTAGTTCTGATTTTCTTGCCAAGATTGCTAAAGGTAGTTGGGGCCCTTAAAACAATTAACCTACTGTAATTGTCAGAGAGAGGAGTGATCACCACACCTGAAAGCCAACCCACTTTCCCCAGCTACAACTAATCATAAGGCTTCCTAATGACCCCAACCTCCTCTTTTTTTTTTATCTCCAAAAAATGTGTTTTTTCTGTGCCATCTGGGTCCCTGGTTTTACTGAAGTTGCCAGAGTGACCCACTTTATTAACATATATACATGTCACTGCTAATAAACTGTTATCTTACCCAGAGAAAATGTGCCTCAGTTTCCCTGTTATTGGCATTTTACACCCCACAATTGCTTGCCTTCTTAAGGGGGGGGAATAGAAGGGAGAGAATTTGGAACTCAAAAAATTTTTAAATGAATATTAAAAATTATTTTTACATGTAATTGTAAAAATATGTGTATATATACATATACACATACAAATACACACACATATTTGGTATTTAAAAAAAAAGTCTGGTTTTGACCAATCCTATTGCTTGAAAGTAGACTCTTACGTGAAATGACTCATCTCTATCTCAAGGTGAAAAACCAAAAATCACACTTCTTCTGGCTAAGATACAAATAGCAACATCTTTGTGTGTCTCAGTCACCAAACAGTTATACACATCACAATTTCCCAGCTATCAACATTAAAGTCTTTAACAGTCATACATAAATTGTCATTCTGTTGTCCTTCCTTTTCAAAGAGGACCAATGATATCACAGGATGATGTCTTAACTTTCAAGTAAATTGGATTTAAGTGAGGCAGAGTTGCACAAAGTCTTCAGCTTTATTCTCTCTTCCAGAGTCATTGAAGTCCAATGGCAAGACAAAATCAGGAGGACTAGTAGTAGCCTAGGATGAAGTGAATGACCCTGGAATCTTCAATGTCTGGTTTCCACTGTGGGAAGTCTTCACATACTTGGGGTAGATATCCCCCTACCTCACTCACAGGTTTGAGGCCTATCAGTTACCTGGCTCAGTCATCTGCCAAGATGGTTTTATAGGGGTGTGGCCACATGTTACAGCTTCTTGGAGCCACAGGTGAGAGTTAGGTGTCAGGTAGACACCAAAGGTGAATGGGCAGCCCTGAAAAGAGCTCAGCAAACCCTCAATGCAAAAGTGCTGGTTGTGCTTAAATACCCCATACACCGCTACATAAATTAGATGCTAGGAAACAGTATACTTTAGCCACATTTGCCCTGAGTTAATATTTTTTTCTCTCTGGGTTGCTTTCTCAACATTTATCTCACAACTGTCTTTAGTTTTTCCCCTTTTAATCAGTTAAGATTGCCCAAATCAGAAAGGGGTACCACCTTATATGCACAATATATTTATGTATTTATTCTGTGTGCATATATGTACATATATATGAGTGTATGAATGTATTTAGACAGGTAATAACTGAAGCTATAAGAAAAGATGAAATCACTATGGGAGAAAGTATGTAGAAAACAAAATAGAAACTATAACATCTTGTGGGATATTTATGCTTAGAAGATGGGTAGCTGATGAACCAGGAGAAGAGACCAAGATAGAAGAAGAATCAGGAAAGGGCAGTGTAAGAGAAGCCAAGAGAAGAAAAAATATCAATGGAGGGAAATGGTCAACAAAAACAAAGGCAAGTAGGATGAAGACTGAGAACAGGCTATCAGATCTAGCAAAGAGTTCATTGGTAATCTTTCAGAGAGGAATTTCAGTAGAGCGGTTAGCTCAGAAGCTAGATTGCAAAGGGTTAAGAAATGAGTGGCAATGAGGAAGCAGAGGTGACAGATATGAACTACTCTTTCAAGGACTTTTAACAGTGAAAAGGAGAGTTAAAGGACCACAGCTTGAGAGGACGGTAGCACCAAAGAAAGGCTTTTTTAAGGATAGGGGAGAGTCTTTGACTTCCTACAATCTAGTTTCTGACTTCATCATTCAAGAAAAACTACACTCTTAAATGCCAGATAGAGTTAATTCTCAACTTTTGTGGGAGTAACATTCCTAGAAAATAGCACCATAGTTTAAAAAAAAAAAAAGCGAATGTTGATACTTTGAAACTATGGGAAATAAATAGAGTGTTAGGTTCCCATGACCACTGAAAACTAATCTTTCACTAGAGATTGTTGAAAATACACTTTTCTGCATACAATTCTTTATAACAAAATAGTAATTCTAATGATATTCATTTTTCATAACACAGTAACCACAAAATAATCCATAAAATGCAGGGGAGAGGAGAGGCAATGCTGGACTGAACACGGTCAGAGGCTGCAATGTCAGAAGAACCCTGGAGGTAAAAAAGGGAAAGGGGCAACACCTGCCTTCTCTAATCTCCCTTTCAGTTCTGGAGTTGAACTGTTTCCAATGAAAAGCACATGCCTCAGGGTAACTCCCTGGCCCCTTGTCTAAGCTCCTGACTGGAGCTTATTGTCCTAAGAAATGATAAAATGGATCTTTTTAGATAAACCTGGAAATGCCTATGTATTTAGAATGAACTGAGCAGAATCAGAACAACTCACATATATAACATTATAAAGAAAAAAACTTCAAGACTTCAGAAGTATTTAATGTAATGACCAAACCTCTATTCCAAACAACTAATGATGAAGCATATACACGTATTAACAGAGAGGTGATGGATCCAAGATGCAGAATAAGGCACACATTTTTGGATGCAGTAAATATACAATTTTGTTTTGCTTGACTATTCATATTTGCTAGAAGATCTTGGTTTTTCTTTTTTTTTCTAATTGGGGGTTGAAGTTGAAGGAAGAGTTAGAATAGGGAAACGAAAAAAAGTCATTGAAGCATTTTTTTTAAATGCATAGGAAACAGATGGAAGACCCAAAAGATTAACAGACAAGTAGGGCAGCTTTGAAAATTACGATGGCTATATTATATATTTTAAAGAAAGGAAATTTGTACATGATAGAGATTTACAGTTTCATGAACAATCTTCTGTTATACTATGTAAATGTAACGGTTCATTTTAATTCATGTTGCCAAAGTTCAGATTTTTTAAAAATAGTCTTAAATTGTCTATTCATTACTAATCCTGTCAATGGGGATGTCCTTGATTCATTCACTTGATGAATAAATGATTTTCATTAAAGAATAAAGCTGTTTGGAATAGAGGTTTGGTCATTACATTAAATACCTCTGCCATCTTTTGAAGTTTTTTTCTTTATAATATATGTATGTTGTTCTGGTTCTGCTCAGTTCATTCTAAATACATAGGCATTTCCAGGTTTATCAAAAAAGATCCATTTTATCATTTCTCATTGAAAAGTAATATAGATGGGGAAGTAGATATTTAAGCTGGTAGTTATTTCCACCATCATTTTTTTTCCACAATAAAATCCAAGACTTTTCCCCACATCTTTGTTATCATCCCCTCCTTCAAACATCTTATAACTCAATCCCTCTATGCCCTCATAATTTTCTTGTTTCCAGTATAGATCTCCCCAATTTGCATTTGTTTGTTCTCTTTAAGGGCATTTCTACCGCCGTTAACAAGCACAGACAGGAAATGTGATGTTAAAGCCCAAATGTGGTGGTTTTTATTGTGCTTTAGAGTGGAAAAAGTTCTATTACCGAATCTTTGCAGATCTTTTCCATTTTCTTCTGTTCTTGAATTCCTCCATTTTTTTAAAATTCTCATTTAAATGCCCTTAAAATGACTGCTTAGTTGACTGTCTTGGCCGATTTTCTGTAAAATGATTTTTCCCTCCACTCCTTGTTTTGTCGTTCTTCATAAAATTTTTACAAACTAGCTTATGTTTTAAAATCAGTGTTTAAGTCGTGTTTGCTGACAAAAGCATTTTTAGGCTTTCTGATTCTCATTAATATGGCAATGCATTTACATCTATGTTAAATTATTTTAGTCTTTATCTATGTCCTTCCTTCCATTCAAATCCCATTTTCCATCATCAACTTGTTTAAATACGTCTGAATGTAGTTGTTTTAAATGCATTCCATTTTTCTCTCGTTTTCTTTCTTCCTTCTAACTTTGTGCTATTTTGATATTTGCTCTAAGCGGCGGTCTCAGTATACACGTACAGCTGATTGGGAAGGGGGGGGGACTCTCCAGCTTTCTAATTTCCTCCTTGAAAACACAACCTCAGGTGGTCTCACGAGCTCTTCCTTGGGAGCTTCTGAGACCGACGCCCCACTTCGCATCCTGGGAGCGCCCCTGCCCCTCTCCCACCGCCATCCCTCCTGCCTCCTGTCCCGCCTCTCCTCAGGCTCCCCGACACAGACACCAGCACCAGCCCGAGCCGAACCGTAAGGGACGTGAGGGGAATTCCTTTTAGCCAGCGGAAGCCTCGGGTTCCTTCCGGCTCCTGGTTGCGGGAGGCCGGGCCTGCGCAGTCTGGGCGTTGTTTCTCTTTCGCCGCGGAGGCGGGGCCCGCCGGTAGGCCGGGGCCGTTGGACCGTGATGTGGTGCTGACTTGACATTTGTGTAGGAGGCGGCTGGATACCAGGAAGTCATGGCGGGCCTGGAATTGCTCTACGCCTCGGCAGCGCCGGGGATCACCTGCAGCCAGGACGCGCTTGTGTGCTTTGTGCACTGGGAGCTCGTCACCCAGGGCTACCGAGGCCTGGGCACCGGCGACCAGGTACAGCCCCGGCCCAGCCCGGTGCCCCCTCCCCCATCGCCCCCCGCCGCGCTCCTCCCGGCGCCTACACGCGTGCATGTAGCCCGGCTCCTTGCTGCGGAGCAAGGGCAGCCTGGTATGGCCTGCACCCCCACCCCCCAAGACGCGCTCCTTACCCGGAAGGAGGTACGGCCCGCCGTCTTCCCCCCCGGACCCGGCACGGCCGCCCCCCCCCCCCCCAGCCCCACGCAGTTACACTTGATTCTCATCAAGCCTGTGACACACTTAGAAACACACTCTCCCAGCTGTCCGTGTCTGTTCACAGGCTGCCACACACCTGCCTTACCAGGGACTTGGTAGGGATGCCCACGCACACCGCTCTACTTCACAGTCTCCACATGCTCTTTGATCCATGCACTGTCCTCCCCGTGCTGTTCCTCCAACACACAAAATCCCATCTCTGATCTTTTTCACTGACTGTCCCTGATATCCAGAATGTTCTCCATCTTCATCTCTTCCTCCTGGCTCCCCCAAATTCCTTCAAGTCTCATCCAAAGGTCCACTTTCTGTAAGAAGTTTTTCCCCAATCCTTTTTAATTTTAGTGCTTGCCTTGTGAGACTATCCCAAGTTTATTCTGTATGTATCTTGTTTGTACATAGTTGTTTATGTGTTGTCTCTCTCCATAGGCTGTGAGCTTCTTGAGAGCAGGCACCGTTTTTTGCCTTTCTTTGTATTTCTAGGGCTTAGCACAGTACCTGGCACATAATATCTATTAAATTCTAGGTGACTAACTTAGTTAGAAAACTGGTATAGCAAGCCTCCTTCCCCCTACTTCTCACAGTGAGCAAGTGCCTGAAACAGTTACAAACCTTACCCCCCACACACAATGTACTACCCCTTCTCACCTTCCCCTAAAAATCCTCACATACATTCACACTAAGTTGGAATAGAATCATAGATTTATAGCTAGAAGAAGGTTTAGAGGTTGTCAGTTCTAACCCTTATTTAGATGAGGAAATGGTGGCCCAAAAGTGAGTGGTTTCTCCAGTCTGGATTCAAACCCATGTCCTCCAACTCCAGCTCTCTTTACATTTTACCACACCACCTCTTACTCTTTATTCCTACTCTTTCCTTACTAGAGAGCAGGAGAAACACTCACTCACTCACTCACTCACTCACTCTCACTCTCTCACTCTCTCTCTCTCTCTCTCTCTCTCTGTCTTTCTCTCTTTCTCTCTCTTGCTTTTTCTCTCTTTTTCTCAATCTCTCACTCACAGGGTGGGTCCCAAGGCCCAAACATCTTCCTTTTTACTCACCTTCATTTACAACCTTTTAAATTTTGTTATTTTTTAAAATATATTCTTCTCTCCAATTATGAGAAATACCAAGTTCTACCCCTTCTTTCTCTTTTCCATACTGTACTGTATTATTTTTTAACTCCCCATCTCTTTCCCCATTTCAAACCTTCAGAACAGAACCAGGCTGCACTTATTTTTCTTATTTAACTCCTTCAATACCCTTTAAAGATACTAAGGATCTGAAAGGATTACTTGTTTCTTCTCTCCAGTAGAATATTAGCACTACGTCATCATACGCATCCTTCAGACTACTTGAGTAAATTTCCCTTTAAGTTTTCTTTGGACCCCTGTGTTTTATTTTAAAGTTCACAGCTCTCTTCATCAGAAATGCTTGAAAGTCCTCTATTCCATTTAGGATTTCACTCAGCTTTGCACAGGATAAATTATTCTCTTTGGCCTTTTACCCTTTTGCAGGGTAAAGTTCTCTCTTTGGCCTTTTAAAATGTTGTATTCCAAGATCACCTTTAATTTTTTTGTAGAAACTGCCAGGTCTTAGGGTGATCCTGACTGTGGTTTCTTGGTATTTGAACTTCTTTTTGGATATTTGTAGTATTTTTTTTTTCATCTAGGAGCTCCAGAATTGGGTCCCTGGGACTTTTCCCTTTTTTGTTTGTTGGTTTTTTGTTTTTTTTAAGGAAGTGTTTAGTGGATTTTCTCAATCTTTGCTTTGCCCTCTGGTTCTCTTAAATCTGGATAGTTTTCATTCATGATTTCCTGAAAGCTGCATGTCTCTGGCCTATATCTGGCAGTGCTGGCACTGGCTTTGCTATTGACTCCCTTTCCTATTGCCCCTCAGGCTTTTAGCTAATACACAGTTCTGGGGTGTAAGAATTAACTTACTCTAGTTTCTTGGTGTATTTCTTGTTCATTAATCAGTCCGGCACAAACTTCAGAGTTTTCCTGGAATATATATGAGGAAGCTGGTCAGTCTGTCTCCCTCAGGCCTCCTTTCATTTTTTTATACTGGAGCAGGCCTTGGCTTTTTATTGCTGAGAAGATGATAGTATCAGAGATGGGGACAATCTTAAAAATTGTTGTATGTTATCTGTCCTACCCACTGTGGGATTTTTTCACCTAATTGATACACAGAGACGGTGATTTAGCAAGCAGATGCAGTCATCTTTATTCAGAAAGGAGATCTGGATTGGGGACAGGGATTAAAAGCCACAAGCATGTGTTCTAAAGAAAAATTAAAGGGACTCTGACTATAATATATTTTGTCTTTGTCAGAGTCCCTGAGTCCCTGAAGTAATCTTCAGATACTTAAAATTGAACATATTAAAATCTAACAGGCTATGATATTTTGCTACTTTTTTTTTCTCTTTCACTTTCATTAAGCTGTTAAATTTCACTTGTGTTTCCTTCAGTTTCATTTCTGCCATTTTTAGGCCTCTGAGGCTACTTGTCTTCCAGCTAGATCATTCTGAAAATATTCCAGGTATTCCTAGCAATTTCTGGTTTGTAGTATCCCAGCTGTTTGATTTCATAGCCCCTTTCTGTCTCTTAATTCCCCTCCTGAAAGTGCTGTGTGATCTGTATTTTTAGAAAATGTACTAATATGTTTTCAGAATTTTTTCATTTCAGAATTTCACAACATCCCTTGAAACAATTCCAGCACTTTGGGGTATTGCAAAACCAAGGCTGGGAACCCCAAAATATGCAAAAGTTAATATTCACCTAGTCAGGATGTTGTAGCAGAAACGAGATTGGAAGCCTGGATTCAGTTCTGGTTCTGCCACTGGCTGACAGTGTGGCTTTAGGCAAGTCACTTCCCTGTGCCATGATCTTTTAAGAGGTTTGAAACAAACTGCCCCTAGTATTCCTTCTAATACCAACACGGATTCTGTACCTTTAAATAAATCTTTCAAATACCAATGCATGATCTCTAGTTATAACCCTTAAAACACAAAGAATAACTCTCATGCAATACATAGAACTTCCATAATTGTTAATGTGGAAAATAAATCTGGTCATCTTTATTCAGAGAGAGAATCTTGACTGGCATGGGAATTAAAAGCCATGGGCAATTTGATTAAAGAAAAAGACTACCTGGGGCAGCCAGTTGGCGCAGTGGATAGAGCACTGGCCCTGGATTCAGGAGGACCTGAGTTCAAATCTGGCCTCAGACACATAACACTTACTAGCCGTGTGACCTTGGGCAAGTCACTTAACCCCATTGCCTAGCCCCCACCCCCAAAAAAGACTACCTAAATGATTTTTTTTTCAGTTGCTTTTCTACACAGTCTTGTGCAATATGATGAGTTTTTGCACAGAGGAAATTTGACTGACCAGAATACCCAGGAACTTACACATATTTTTTAAACCATTAAAGTGTGCAGTTATCCTGCCACTAAGAAAGCTCTAGAAATTCTCATTTTCACTTATACCCTGCCCACTATATCTTCACAGCCAGGTCCAGACGATAAGAAATCTGAGCTGTTGCCACATGGATGGAATGCCAATAAAGATCTTTATGTCCTTCGCTATGAGTCCACAGATAACTCAAAGGAACTCCTTCTGAAGGCCATCATGGTGGATGATAGCATGATTATCAATGCTTTGGTGAGTCCTCTGCTGTTAAGCCCAACCCTCCAGGAGCCTGCTAAATGGAGATATGACAGCCAGCCAGATGTAATGGATTGAGCATCTACTTCATTTGCTACAGTTTCAAGGTTTATATCCAAAGGGATGGAAGGGAGGAAGGCAGGCAGGCAGGACTTTCATGGTGAGGGAGGAGGTCTCTTATTTCAGCCTATAAACAAAGGCTCAAAAGGTATCTGACTAAAAACTTTTTAATCACAAAAGATATGTGAATAGGGTGAGCCTATGCATCCAGACCCCAGAACACATTGACATGCTACCAAATATTGGTAATTGATAGTATTAGAACCTGAATTTAAGCAGAATAATGTTTTATGGTAGCTGTTAGCTTCATAGGAACAGTGCTGTAAATGGCATGGTTATAGCACAATTTAGTTATAGTATGTTAATGGTGTCATTGCAGAAGATCAGTTAGGGCAATAATGTCTGAGCTGTGGTCAATATTGAAGTAGCAGTATGATATAGTGGAAAGAGCACACTAGAGTTGGAGTCAAAAGACAGTTCTGATCCTAGCTCTTCTCCTTAACCATGTGACCTTAGGTAAGTTGTTTCTCTCTTTGGGTATCCATCCCCTCATCTGTGTCTAATAAAGGGATTGGACTAGATAATCACTAAAGTTCTTCCAGCTCAAATCTACAGTTGCTTGACACTTTAAAAGAAGTAGATTTAGGACAAATAAAGGGAAGTCCTATTTTTATAGACAACAATGAATAAACATAGAAAGCTCATTTCACTTAAGAAGTGGGGGTCCCGATATCATTGTGCCTATGTTCTCATCTAAATAATATATGTTCTTTGGAAAAATCGCTGAGAATTCAGAAAACAGGGCGGCCTTTAAACTAGTGTAAAAAAAAAAAAAAACCAGTTGAGGGAAGGAGATTGCCTTGGGGATACTCCTTTGAATTTATATAACCACTTTTCTTTCCAGCTGGAGTCCTGAAGCCAGAGTAGCCATGCCCAGAGCATAAGACAGAATCAGGGAAAATGATTAGAACTGGATCTTTGCCATTCCAAAGTTTCAGAAACTCTCAAATTTTCTCTTAGGGATTTCTCAGCCAGTCTTTTGTGTCTGGATCAGGGGTGGGGAACCTGCAGCCTCGAGGCCAGATGTGGCTTTTTAGGTCCTTGGGTGCCGCCTTTTGACGAGTCCAAGTTTTACAGAACAAATCCTTTTATTAAGGGGATTTGTTCTGTGAAGTTTGGATTCAGTCAAAGGGCTGCACTGGAGGACCCAGAGGGCCACACGTGGCCTTGAGGCTGCAGGTTCCCCACCCCTGGATAGTCTGGGATAGTTTGCCCTGGATTCCCTCTGGGTCTCTGGCAACCTCCTCCTGACCCACTAACTTTTCTTTCCCTTTGCTGTTCTCCAGGAGTATAAGTCACAACAGGTGGTGGACTTGACCCTGAATGTGGAGGATTATGTGGATGGTGAACACCTGGGTGACTTCCACAGGTACTTCCAATAATTGCCCCTCCAGGCCACTCAAATAGGGTAAGAAGAGATGAGACAATTAGTAGAAAGATATTGTGGGATAATGGGATAGAACTGGGTGAGATTGAGACAGTCCAAAGAATTGTTTGAAACTAACCTAGATATGTACCTCCCAGATGCTGTTAAAGCTCTCAGTTATCCATGTATGATATATTAGCAGCAGTCTCAGGCTGGCTTTCCTCAGAAAGTTCTGGGATGTCCTGCATAAGCCAGGTAAATTTATTAACCCTCATATTGTATCATTTATTCAGTTTTCCTAAAGCTCAAACTTGATCATGTCACTTCCTGTTACTTTCAGGATAAAGTCCAGGCTCCTTAGTTTTTCATCTTGGAGATCCTCCACATCTGGCTCCCGCCTACCTCTCCTGCTTCACTACAAATTCTTTCACAATTAACCCAGCAATAAAAGATAATGAACCATTCTTTAAACACTCCTTTGGTTTTCCCATTTCTGTATCTTTGTACACATTGTTACCTTTTCTTACAATCTCTTTCTTTCCCATCTCCAGTTGTAAGGTTTCTGTCCATTTTTTATGGCCCAGTTCGTATTCAAAGTATATCTTCACTGTTTCCCTCTCTAACTTTTCAGTCTCTATTTATGATACTTTCTTCCTCTGTATCCCCTTAGCACTGTATTTGTACCTCCCTTGTGGGACTTTCCTATTCTGACTTAATATGAGTTATTTCTGTGCCTGCCAAATTTCCTGAACTAGACTGTATACTTCCTGAAATTCAGGGACTATGTCTTATTAATCTTTGTCCCCAGTCAGAGGACCCAATAAATTTTTGTTCAATTAAATTGAATTTAGCCACTTATTGACTATGTACTATGCTCATAGAATTATTTGAGATGGAAGTATAATAATAGAAGGGAAAGTTGAAAGAGAAGTTTTCTAAAATACCATGTATTCCTGGGCAGGCCAACTTTCTACGTTCTTTGCTTCCAAAATCGTATAAGAATAGCCTAAAATGATATGATTTAAGCTGATTCTTGAATTCTAAAGAACCACAAGATACAGGAACTAGTCAGAATGAGACAGTGAGGGAAATGAATTGGTATGGTGCCTGTTTCCTTTGAATTATCTGGACAAGTTTCCTTTACCAATCCATTAGCATGGGTATTTAAGAGCTGGTGATGAGGAGGGACCCACATTTTGAATAGATCCACCGTAACTCTTCTTTTCTTTTGTAACTGACACTCAGGGAAGAAATAGAGGAGAGCAATTATGAAAGAACATCCACAGTCTGGAAAACAGGACAGGCTAGTACATTTTAATCTATCTTTGCTTCTATTTTCTCATCTCTACTATGCTTGAGGGACTTGTGCCAATCAGACTACAGATATTTATAGATGGTGAGGAGCAAGTGAGTACGAAAATGCTTTGCTCTTCTGCACCTCTGTCTTCATCATCACGTTAGATGAAGCAGTAGGTTTCTTTTGCCATTGCCAGATTAGTATAACTGGGGAGATAAACCCCTGCTCCATCAGACTTTATTAATATCTAGCAGTCCAGTATCCAGAATGAGGAAGGGAATATAGCCTTGCTTGTGTTTTGCCCTTGCTCAGTTCACATCCGCGTTATCGTACCTAGTTTGGAGTGCCGAATTTTAGGAAGAACATTGATGAATTAATTTGTTCTCTTCCTGAGCAGGACAACCAGGATGGTTTCTAGTCCTGTTAGCATCTCCTAGTAGGAATTAGTTGAAGGAACTGGGGTTGTTAAGTTTAGAAAACAAACACTTGGAAGAGTATAGCATGATTTTCTTCAGACAACTGAAGGATTATCATTGGGAAAGAAAGAAGGCTTGTTCTGTGTGACTCCAGAAGAAAATCTAGAACCAATGGGGAAGAGTTACTGGGAAGCAGAGTTTAGTTCAATAGAGGGAAAAAGTTTTTAACAATCAAAATTATCTTAAAAGGGAATGGACTGCCTCCGAAGAAAGTGAGTTAACAGAATCTCTGAGCTTAAAAATACCTCAGAAATCATTTAGCCTCCACCCCTACCTAAACAGAAATTTCCTCTATAATTATTGAAGGAAAACTAACTACAGACATCATTGGAGAAATAGTTAGGCACAGGTAATGTGAACACTTGCTGGAAATATTATAGATAAATCTATCAGTAATTCAATTCAACATATGCAGGGCACTGTATTAGGTATGAGGGATACAATGATTAAAAATGAAACAGTTCCTGACTTCAATGAGCTTACATTAAATTAGACATGTTAAATGTATGCAAGTAAAGACAAAGTAATACAATGTAATTTCCAAGGGGAGAATATGCTAATAACTAAGGATAACTAAGGAAACGATCCATATCGAAAGTGGCTTGAAAGCTGTGTTTTGAAGGAAGCTAGGTATTCTAGGACCAGCTAGGTGGTATGATGAATAGAGCATTGGGCCTGGAGTCAGGAAGACCCAAGTTCAAATCCAGCCTTAGACACTTACTAGCTGTGTGACCCTGGGCAAGTCACTTAACCCTGTTTGCCTCGTTTCCTCATCTGTAAAATTAGCTAGAGAAGGAAATGGCAAACCACTTTAGTATCTTTGTCAAGAATACTCCATATGGAGTCATAATTGAACAACAAAGGTATTCTGTAGGCAGAAGTGATGAAAAGTATATTCCAGATTTTGGGAGCCATTTGTGCAAATTTAGAGTAAAGCTCACTTTACTCTTAGCCTGTGTTCCTTTCTCTATATATGAAGAAGTAAGGCATAGAGATGGTGGTGGGGGGGATGTCTTTGCCTCAGTTTCCTCATCTGTAAAATTAGCTGGAGAAGGAAATGGCAAGCCACTTTAGTATCTTTGTCAAGAATACTCCATATGGAGTAATGATTGAACAACAAAGGTACTCTGTAGGCAGAAGTGATGAAAAGTATATTCCAGATTTTGGGAGCTATTTGTGCAAAGGCGTAGAGATGGGGGTGGGGGAATGTCATATGTGGAATACAGATAGGTCAGTTTGATTGGAACAGAGTGTGTTAAGGGAGATAATATGAAATAAGGACTATCAAGCCATATTTTGGAGGATATTGAGTACCAGACTGAGGATTTTGTATTTTGTTTTGGAGGCAGTATGGAACTGCTGAACGTTTTTGATTTGGGAAATGATGGAGTTAGACCTGTGCTTTAAGGAGTATAATTTTGTTATCTCTTTGAGTGATTGAAGGGGGAAGAAATTAAAGGCAAGAGGGAGTTATACTAGGTGATCTGTTAAGATCTTTTAGAGTTCTAGAATTATGTA
The DNA here is from genome assembly GCF_900497805.2 of Vombatus ursinus. Taxonomy (NCBI): domain Eukaryota; kingdom Metazoa; phylum Chordata; class Mammalia; order Diprotodontia; family Vombatidae; genus Vombatus; species Vombatus ursinus. The sequence continues at coordinate 1,416,540 of NW_020954564.1, forward strand.
ATTAGGTAGTGAAAGGCAAATGATATTACAAGAAATCTTCCTTCACTGTTGCTTTGAATCAGGGGGAGTTTTTAAATAAGGCTTCATTTCTACAATCCAGGTTTTCGCAAAGATATGCTGGACTTTGGGAAAAGTCCCTTCCAGTATAATTCATAAAAAGGAAGCAATATAGGGACTCAAATACCTGATGGTAAGAAATTGTTCTACACTACATGCATCCTAAAATATTGGAGCTGGAAGTGACCTTTCAAGATTATGTCTTACTTCTTCATATATAGAGAAAGGAACACAGGCTAAGAGTAAAGTGAGCTTGCCTGATGTCGCACAGCAAATTATTTGAATCAGAGCCAGGACTAGAATATAGGTCCCCTGACTCCTATTCCAGAATTTAATCAGAACTTATATACGGTACTTGGGAAGATAATTCTTTTAAAGCCTTTGTAGTAGCATCCACATCTTAGGTCCTGAGACATTGCAGCCTTCTGCAGTTGATTAGTAAGAAATGCCTGTTCTTCTTCTTGTATAGGTGAAGAGAATTAGAAGAAGTTTAATGAACTTAGGACATGTACTAAGTTAGAATGAGAACCTGGCCCAGAACATTCTAAAGTCCTACCTCCTGGCCTGGTTTGAGCCATACACATTGACCTGTTCCCTGTAGTTATTTGCTTCCCTTCCATACCTTTTCCCAAGTGATACAGCCTATGACATAAGATGAACACACAATGGGGAGCTGGTGGATGAGTCCTGGGGGAGCCAGCCAGCTGAAAGCTACATGCTCTCTCCCTGTGCCACTCAGATCCCCGTGCCTCTCCCCCTTTAGCTCTTTCTAATGGGGTGGTAAAGGAGGAGGGGCAAATCAGATGCCGAAGAAGCGTCGCCCAAAAACTCGGAGACGCCAGGCTATTACCTCCTCCACTAAGGGCCGCCAGGCGGCCAAACCACATCCGGGCACCAAGGCTCCTCGCCTGCCCAGGAGCTGCCAGGCGGCCCACAAGTCAACTATCTTTAAGGTTGCTAGCCAGCTAAATGTACCTCTACTTGACTACCCCTCTCGATCCCGCAGGGTCTACAAGAACAGCAAAGAGCTCCAGACACGGATTGCATCAGGCCTCATTTTGCCCATCAAGAACTCTTTGAGCAAAAGTGATCTGGCCAGTTCCTCTCGGGAGTTTCCACCTGCCACCTCCAGAGAATACGACCCTCTCCGTATTCCCCCTCACCACCCACACACCAGCAGGCAACCTCCTTGGTAAGTACAGAGTTGGCAGCATGGAGCAGGTAGCAATCATATCTAAAGTCCTAGCCTACCATTACTCAGGCATTCATTTGTCCTTGTGTTCCTCTTCCTGATTGGATTAGAGAATTGAATGGCACTTTTCTGTCTCTTTCTGTACCTTCTATTGACCAGCAACTGTGCTAGGCCCCTGGGGACACAAAAATGATATAAGCCCTACCTAGACTTTAGGAGCTTATGGCATTGGGAGGGGTGTGGGGGTAGACTACAATAGGTGTACAAAGAAGTATAATACAAAGTAGTAGCATATAATTGGAAGAACGGAGACATCTGGACTATATTCTAAGAAACTCTGAGGAGAGATATATAGCTTTTGGCTGGAGGGAAATCAAGGTCAGTGTTTGGCTTCCTCCCCTTATTTATTAGCACTGTATCCTCAATTGTCATACACATGACATATTTACATTATCTGTGAACATTTCCCCAATAAAATATAACTCACACAAAGTAGGTGCTTAATAAATAAACACTTGTTGGATTGCATTGGAGGGAGGAAATGGCCCCTGAGCTGGGCCTTAAAGGATGAAAAGGGTTTCTTTAGCAGGAATTGGGAGGAAGTGCTTTTCAGTGGTGGAGGCAGCCTAATCAGGGCCTTGGGAGTGGGGATAAGAGTAGTGAGATTAGAAAAAGTAGCCTAGTTTGTGCTGGAACATGGGGGATGTGAAGGGGAATAAGGTGAAACTAGGTTGAAAGACTGGGTTGGACCAGATGATGAAGAGCTATAAATGGCAGGAAAAGGAGTTAGATTTTTCTCCTCTAGGCAGGAGGGAGCTACTAAAGATTTTTGAGCAGGAAAGGGAACATATATGAACATTAGGAATATTACATTGGCAGCTGTGTGTTGATGGATTGAAGACTGGAGAAACTAGAGTCATGGAGACTAGTTAGAAACTTCTAATTGCCCAGAATTCTTAACCCTACTGGTTTCTGCAGGTGATGTTGAGTTATTAGCAGCTGCCTTAGGGTCCTGTTTGTCAATACAAACTCAAGCAATATAAAAATCCTACTGCAGTATTCTAGATTGGCCAGTGCTACTTTCTCAAGACCAGCAAGTATTTTGGGGGCACCCACGATGTGCAAGAGCTTTATGACCCAACAGGACACATTGAAGTAGAAAGAATGCTAGATGGGGATTCTCGAGATTTTGTCCTGGCCCTGAAATTGAAGTCCAGAACCTTGGATTTTAGTCACAGCTCTGCCATTCCAGGACCCTGAGCAAGTTTCTTCCGTTCTCTGGTACTTAATTTCATCCTCTGTAAAAAGGAGAGCATTGGACTAGAAGATTTCTAAGCTCTCTGCCAGCCTCAAGATTCTGTTGCTCCGATGGGAATGAGGGTTCCTGAAACTGTTAGCTTGCTAAAAGAATCCTTAAGGTATCACTCATACATAGTGAGTGGTTTCTTTGCCAATTGTTTTTTTTTTTTTTCAGTCTTTCTATTTATTGCATGACAGGTTTTTGGTGGAGCTTATACTTTTTTCAGATCACAAGCCATTTGAAATAAGAGGTTATAAAGCCAGAATATTTACACAGATCAGTCAGTAATTCAACAAATATTGAAAAGCTCTGTCACATGTATAACATTATGTATTTATTACTATGCTGAGAGTAACACAGAAAAATTAGGATCATTTCCTTGCTCTCAACTAGCTTACAACCTAATTATAGAGTTGTATATATGTCAATATAAATAACATATACAAGATGTCATAACAAAGTATAGGAAACTACTAAATCAAAGTTAAAGATAGTTTTTGCTGTAGTGTTAGTCTATGGTTGTAACCATCTATGCAAGCATCTAGATGAGGTGAGACTGAGCTGGGCATTGAAGAATGGGTAGAGTTTTGGTAGAGGGGAGAAAGCATTCACATCAGGTGAAACACAGTGGCTTCAAAAAGCCTGTTGAACAGTCAGCAAATCCCTAAAGTCACCCAACCACTTCAGCCCTGTGGTCCATCTTTTGGGGCACATGTCCTTTTTTCTCCAGTTAGACTATGAAGCTCTTGAGGGGGAGAGGCAGAGTTACCCATCTTTGTATCCCCATCACTTGGCCCCTTGTCCTTCTTTCTCTTTAAAGACTGTATTTAGGCACCAATTCCTCTTTGGAGGGAAACCTTCTCCAGTTCCATCAGCTGAAAGCAGCTCTTTTGCCTCAAGTTCTCCCAGAGCATATTGCCTTTATCTCTGATCACAATTCAGTCTTGTCTCATACTTATTTGTATACTTGTCTTATCTTGATCTTCCTAAAACATCATAAGATTTGTATCTCAGCTGCTGAGCACGTGACCTTGCCATTTAGTAGTAAACACAATTTATTTTGAGACTCATCATTAAGTTTTTTTTGTTAATGGTGCTGATGAGTAGGCTGGTTTGATCAGAGTGAAAATGCATGTAAGGAAGGACTGGAAGATAAGGCTAAAAAAGATGGATTCATAATATTTTGAGTTGGAAGGGACCTTGGTTATCATATTTACTCCACATCCAACTTGTATATGTGAAAATTGAGGCCCAGAGAATTTGTGATTTGCCCAAAGTCACGCAGGTAATAGAAGTAGCAGAATCATGACTTGAGTCCAGATCCTCTGACTCCAGATCCAGGGCTAATAAATCTCTCACATCGACTCAGTGGGACCCAAATTGTTGTAGAGGACCATCCGAAGTTAAGGAGCTGGGATATATTAGCTTGGGCAATGGAGGGAGGGGTCTCTGAAGATTTTTGAATGAGAGTAAAAAGAGAAAGTAACAGGAAAGCAGTTCTATTGAAAAATTGGGCTGGTGGCAACCTTCCGGAATGGATTAGAGGAAGAGTGTGGAGGTCTCCTGTGCCCTCCCATCTCCCAGCACCCATAGACATTCCATACAGTGAATAGAAGACCACGGAGACAAGTGCAGTTGCCAGCATTAGCAGCGCCTCACTCACACCCATTTTAGACCATGGAAGCATTTTAATCTTCAGTCCTTATATTAGGGCCTGGCTGGTGAGATAAAACAGAAAAAAGGATGGAATTGGTTCCACTCATTCAGTGAGACAGAGATGGGAACAGAGGTAAGAAGGTTTATGTACTAGGCAGACATTCCTACCCAATGAGGAAGAGGGAACCATTTGGGTATGAGAGGGTATAAGTCCAGAAGAAATACATTTTAACTTCTTATCAATAAAAGTCTCCTTTGGGCCTAATGGATGATAATGTAGTCTCTCCCAAGCAATGGCAGACTCTCCAAGTCTTGGGATGATGTATAACTAAGCTTCTCTGTTTTGTGTGCTTCTGCATATAGTTGAATTCTCTCCTTTCACCCTACCCTGACTCTCCCTCCAACACGCCCTCCTTTGTCAGCACAGATGTCAATAATGACACTAATTCCATTATAATAACCTAGCTGCCAAGTTGCTTAGCAACCAAGCTCACACACTTTCACCTTTTTATTTCCCCCTCAAATGCCCATCCTGGGAGAGGGTGGGGCTGGAAGGAAGAAAAGAAAAAGGGAATAGCAGCAGCTGGGCCACCTGTCTGGCTTCGATGGGGTGTTAATTACAGCATCCCCAAAAGCACGAGTTGGAGAGAGATCCCATATCAGTAAATGACAGTCCCTTTCCTCTTTCTTTCCCTCTTTCCCACCATGGGTCATTTGGGGCCAAAAGAGCCCTGGGCAAGCCAGCTAACAATTTATCTTAATGGCATCTATTTAACAGGCCAGAAACTCCCTGGGATCTAGAAGCAGCAGCTAACTTGAGTTCTGTGGTAGAAGTAGCTAGTTCCCATTCCATACTGGGCTGTTGAGCCCCAAAAGCTATGAAAGCTACGGATAGAAGTATAAAATCCTAAGCCAGGAATTAATGAATTGTCTACCCCCAAAAGCAGTTCATCCACCATCCTCAAATCACGAAACTTATAAGTGAATGAGATGTCTAACCTAGACCTGCTGGTAGCCACCTGCCTCATGATGTAACTGTATGAGGGAATATAGATGAAGAAAACATTTGGTTGGGATGAGTTTTGGGGAATCCTTTTTTGCAAGACTGCTCTGTAAAATGAGGGGTTGTAGATATATAAGGTCCATCTCTTCCAGCTTTAACATTCTATGTTCTCAAGCCCCTTTCAGCCCTGATATTCTTTGGCTTCTGAAAGTCTGTTTCAGTGTGAGGCAGTGTGGTGTAAAGGCAGAGAGGGCATTGGTTTGAGTCTCAGAGGTTCCAACACTGACTGTCACATCTGTGTGACCTTGCAAATATGTCATTTAATCTTACTGTGCCTCAGTTTCCTCATCTGTCAGATAGGGATGATGGTAACTCACATTTCTAAATGCCTTTGACGTTTACAAAGTACTTTCCTCATAACTCTGGACATTATTATTCCCATTAAATGAAAATAACTAAAGCTCAAAACAAGTTAACTTGCCACAGCTAGTAGTAAGTGTCAAACCCAGATTTTAAACCCATAGCTTGTTGAACACAAGTCCAATGTGGTCAGTCTTTTGTGCTATAACATGAGACTTTTCCTCCTTTGTAAATCTTAATGTCACATAGGAATTCAGGTTAATTAGGGAAAGCTCTTCCTTAATCTCCCTCAACAGTCCTTTTGTCTCAGCTCATAGTCAGAAAGTTTATTGAGGGGATTTGTTCTGTGAAGTTTGGATTCAATCAAAGGGCCAACCTTGAGGACCTGGAGGGCTACATGTGGTCTCGAGGCTGCAGGTTCCCCACCCTGGTTTATTCTCATATCTAAACTGAGTCCAAGTCCATTCTATCATAGGCAATGCTCATTTCTCCTCATTCAGTTCATCATCACAGACCTGAAGAGCTAACAGTTATCAACCACTGTTGTTCCCGAATTGTAAAGTCTGAAGCAGCCACCCCTTAGCCTTTTCCTCTCCAGACCAAATGATATCTTTGTCCTTTGCATTGGTGGCAGATTCTTTTTAATTCTAGCATAAGGCTGACCTTTGGCGGGGGGGATTACCATATCAAAAGAATGAGATTGTTTCTCTTAGGGCTCCTGCTGGCATCTTTAAAGTGGTAGCCTTAAGAGAAATCCAGCCAAACCTTTATTTGCAAACAAACTTGTCTCATGGTATTGCAATAAAAATCTCCATACAACCCAAGAATTTCTTGCCCTTATCTAGTAGTCTTCGTAGTCAGATTCCACTGCAATAAAGAAACTTGGACAGCCCCTTCAAGGTTTTGGTAATGAGATTTGCCATGTATTCAGATTAATTAATAATCTAAAGAAAATTTTATGCCTTGGGAGACTTATCTGTCTCCCGTCCCTGTTCCCTACATTCCATTTTTAAGAGCATTTTACTCTGGGGTCTAATCTACTCAGAGCCCATCTGGACTTTGTGCCCAGTTGTGAGTGCCATATTTTAGAAGGAACATTGACAAGATGAAACACATCCAGAAGAGGGTGACCGGAATGGGAAAGGAGTCAGACAGCATCATATAATGATTACTTAAAGGAAATGGGACTGTTTAGCCTTGAGAAGAGGTAAGAGGTCAGGCTTGATTGAAATCTTCAAATATCTGAAGAGTTGTTCCACTGGCTTCCCTGGAATCAGTAAAATTATAAGGAGGCCGATTTCAATTCATTTTGAGGAAGAATTTCCTAAGCATTCGAAATATCCCAACATTGGAACAGACTAGGGAGAACCAGATGCTCCTCACTATTGAAGGTATCCAGACATAGGCTAGATGATCACTTGTTCAGGGATTTTGTAAGATGGGAGTGGGGTGGAATTCATGTTTCAGGTATTGTTTGGGCTAGGGAACTTCTAAGGTCCTTTTCCCAAGATTCTGTGATCCTATAATAATATTCTTATCCCCTTGCTTAAAAGCCTGTAGCTTTCCCTCATAAAAGAATAGGAGTGGTGATTTCATTCTAAGCTGAGAATACATGGGGTACATCCAGACTGAATATATAAGCCCTTAATCCTGCTTACAGATTCAAAAATCCATTTAGCTTTTCTTCCCTTGGGACTTAGGACTTAATTTGTAATGTTTTCATCAAACTGACCTTGAGCTAGAATACATAGAATCACCAAGTGGCCATAGGTTCAACAGTGAAAAGGGCAGAACTAGGTGTGTAGCCCTTATGCCTGTATTCTGTATGTTCATATACGTCCTGTTTATGTTTACCCTTCCTACATACTTCAGTATCCTCTAATTATAGATGATTTTTTAAAATAAAGGATAAAAACTCTTATCTAAGCTGGTGTCTTTAATTGTATGCCAGGTAGTACATATATCAAGGCTTTGACATATGATATGTGTTGTCCTGCAGGGTCTTAGGGCTTTTAGCACAGGACCTCTTGCTATTGATGAGCCATAGACATTTAGCAGCTTTATCTAGGGTAGAAGCTAGCCATTAGTCTACAAAATTCCCCAGGAAACAAGACATTCCACGGCTGGTTTTTGCTTAGAATCAGAATCTTAGAAGGGATGATTAAAGGTTATCTAATCCAATCTCCCACCCAGTCCCTTTTGCAGCATCTCTGACAGGAAGCATTAAAAGGTTCTTATGACACCAAGAAAGCAAATGCTTTCAACCTTTAGGTAATGAAGGTAAAGGAAGAGGTTGAAAAGGATGACTTTTCTTTTAAATTGATGTTGGCAGGAAAATGCTGTTCTCCACTAAAACTTGACCTGAATATACCCTAAGGATATAGAATGGTGTTTCTCAGTTTTTTTCAGTGCCTGATCACCTCAGAACCTTGAATCTGCTAGGGCATATTGGGGATATTCCTATTTCCTGCCTCCTTCCTCCCTTTTTAGTCATTTGTTATTGTATGTTTATCTATACACTCACAGCAACATGGTATAGTGGAAAGAGGAAATGCAGTTAGAAGACTGGGTTTAAGACCTATTTCTGCTACTTATTGGTGTATGATCTTGGGGCAAGTAACTTCATCTTTTTGGGCCTCAGTTTTCTTACCTGTAAAATTGGGATAATGCCACCTAAGTGGTTATGAGGTCAAAGGAGATATCAAATGTTGTGAAGATGCCAAATTAAACTATAAAGTGCAAGATAAATGTAGAATAGTTTATGTACCTACATGACTGCTCACATTTCTGTATTACTTTACAATTTTCAAAGGGTTTTTCATGATGTCCACGTGAAGTAGGTGATACAGGATTTTTATCTCTATTTTTTAAAGGAGAAAACAGGTTCTGAGGAGTTGTGCCTTGCCCATGGTCAAACAGTAAATAACTGGAAAAACCAGAAATCTAACCTAAATCTTCTGATTCTTAGTCATGTATATAAAGTAGAATAAATATGAAACAAATATTTTCCCAGAATCTGACATATGAAATATGAATGAGACTTAGTCTTATTTTTCAGTGCATAGCTATACATTTTTTCCAAGGAAATCTCATTTGAGGTGTATTGTCTGTTATAGATAGATATGGCACATATCAGTCAAATATTTGTGTACCTACAGTGTTCAAGTCTTGCTTTAATTTATATATATGCATGCCTACATACCTCCATCCATTGATATTCCCTGTCATCATAGTTACATACCTTCTGTCCAGTGGTCAAAAATTGCAGATGAAGCAGGGGAAGAAACCTAGGTTCTCTTGATACAATGGATATCTGCTTCATGCTGCCTGGAAAACAATACTAAAGATAATAGCATCCCAGGAGGATAGATATCATAAGTCACCTGCTTCGTCTTTCAAATGGGCTGTGAATTTTGCAGTAGCTAACACTGCAGAAATGAGAAAAAGGAGAGAGTAGTGTCATGAAAACCCTAGAAGGAAGAGAGTATCAAGAAGAGCAAGGGTGATCAGCGATATCAAAAGCTGCAGAGAGGTCAGGAAGGATGAGGATTGAAAATAGATCTGATAATTAAGAAGTCTTTGGTAATTTTGGAGAGAGAAGTTTCAGTTGAATAATGAGGTCAGAAGCCAGAAAGCTCAAACAAAAGTTGAGAATATAGTGAGAGAAAGGAAATGGGGGCACCTATTGTAAGAAGACCTTCTCAAGGAATTGAGCCACGAAACGAGAAAGTGATGTGGGCCTACAGCTAGCAAGCATGGATATCAAGTGAGAGTTTTTGAGGACTGGCATGTTTGCAGGCAGTAGACAGAGATCAAAGATAAGTGAGTAGAGATGATAGAGGGAGCAGTCTGCTGGAGAAGAAGGGATGGAACGGGATCATTTTTGTATATTAGAGGGGTGGGGTTGCTTTGGTAAGGAGAAGGGACTACCTTGTGAGATGAGTAAAGTTGGTGATTGTGGCAAAAAGCCTCTGGGAGATGTGAGTTGAGGGGAGAAGAGGAAGTTTTCAGCAAATGACCAGGATGAAATATGAGGCAAGGTTCTCACTGAGAAGGTGGAGAGGGGAGGAGGGTCTGTGAGATGTCTAAGGAGGAATGAAAATGTTTGGAAAAGCCATTGTGGTGAGTGGGATGGTGAGTCAATTAGGAAGTTATAAAAAGATTACCTTGCTACAGTGAGGGCTCAGGTGAGATGAGATAACTGAGTGGTGATGGTAGAAGGTAAACCTGGAAGTGGCAGTGGGGGGAGCAAGGAGTATTCCAACTGCCCCCCTCAACCAGGGAGTGGGAGGGGGTGCAAATGAATGAGAGTGTAACAAATTCTAGAAAAGGAAGGCCAGGGAAACTGTCATCAGGAGGATGCTTGGTTTCACTGAGAGCCAGAAGATAAAATTAGTGATAATAGAAAATTTTAAGATGAAAGCAAGTTTGCTGCCTACAGTATCCAGTAGGTAATCAATCTCCCCCAGGATTCTCCTTTAGACCACATCCAGTAGAAAGCTAAGAAGACCCCAAGTATATCATATATGTATTTGTCCAAAGACCCTCTTATTTACTTTGTATCAGTTTTCAAGTGTGAATGTTATGGGTATGACCCCTCTTAACTGTCCTTTCATGTTTTTTGTTCTCTCTCACCCCTGCCCCAACTCTATTATTAGCTCAGAGTGAATAACAGCTATTGTGAGACTTATGGAGGATTTAGCACTAGAAGCATGATGGTAGTGGCCACCAGAAACTTTATCCTGGTCACAGGTGCTCTGTGGCTGATGGCTTGTCAGAACAGTGACCTGGATCAATAAAACCCCCCTTCCTTGTAAACATACCTGCATCTACTCTAAACCACAAAATCCTTCCTGGCTCATTAGTAGGAGCTGACTGGAACAGCACCAGTTTGTGAGTTTTTCAGGACTTTAATTTGTAGCTTTTTTTAAAAAAAGTAATCCTACATTAAGCAGAACTAAAGGCTACCTAGGATCAGGAGAGAACAGGCCTGTGCCCCAAGAAACTAGCTAAATGGCATTGTCACCTCTGGACTATAAGGACCTTTTGGTCTTTTGAATGCTCTCTTCCCTCCAAGGCCAAAATGCTTGCCATTGTCTCTTTTCCAACTGCCAGAGTTATGTGCATATTCTCCCTGCCTCCTCAGCCACTATGCTCGACCCTGTCCCCTCCCACAGGTGCTGGGCTGAAGTTGCACATCCCCTTGGCTCTGGCATAATTGTGTTTCATTTGTTTCAGGCGTGATCCCCTGGGTCCATTTGCTGTTGGGGGAGAGGACCTGGACCCCTTAGGGTGAGTGCGGCTGGGGAGGTGGCAGCTCCAGGTTGCTTTCAAGGCTTTCCCTGCCTACAGCTCATCTTCTAATTTTAGAGCAATTCAGTCATGGTTCAGAGTGGAAGAGGTAGGAGGAACTGAACAAATCAGAAATAATTATAGCTCGTCCTGCTCTTGACACCCAACTTTGGGAAGGAGAGCTTTTGTTTGACAGTGAGATGGAAAATGGTGTCAAGACCTAACATTCAGCAACTCTGGAGGGGAAGTTTGAGGGCGGGGGGAATGTAAGCAACTATACCACTGATTCCTAGCTCCATTTTCCCCACATACAAAATGGGGGTATGTAAAATGATCTTACCTGACAGGGATACTGAGTTTGAAAAGAACAGTGGGTGTGTGATTAGTTACCAGACCCAGGGAAGTTCAAGTAGATGCCCTTCTTAGAAAGCCTCATGGGCCATTTACAAATCATTGGTGTCAGATCCCACATTGCAGGAACTGGTCCTATAGTAGCCTTAGATCCTATAAATGAATACTTTGTGATTTCCCCCTGAGTTTTATTGGATAACCTTGTTCACTTGCTTCTCCCTTATGATTCCTTTCTTTATCAATTCATTTGGATTAGATATTAACCTCTTTTGCAAGTTGATGCCAACTTTGGGATCTCTTTCTAGGGAAAAAAGATGGGGCGTGGGGTGTGGGGGACCTAGTGGCTCTGCATGCAAGTTTGGAAACGTAAGTTTCAGTCTCCCCTCCTCTGAAAGTTCACATATATGGAATTGCGTAAGGCAGATGAACCAGAGTTGTGGTGGCCAATTTCCCATTTTAGGACCAGATGTGGATCTTCAGAGCTTACAGTGCAGATCCTAATGCAAACATGAAAAAGAAATAAATTGCCATTTTGAGTTATATTGATGCTGTGGTTTAGTAATGCTGTGTTCTTCAGAAGGCATAAAATATGACAATGTGGCAACACACGAGGGCAATCTAATGAACCAAAAGTAGATAGAACATTTTTCATACTCATTCAAAAATTGATTGTGGCCCTTTGCTGATGACACTGGTGAATTTCTGACTCCTACCTTTAGGTGCATTGAACACCCTTGTTCTAGAATATAGAGGTGATTCTTTTTGTTTATGTTACTGTTGACTCATGTAGCCTTACAGAATTGGATTTGCCCTTCAGGACTGAGGACACAAATTCAGAGCCAGATTCATATTTCAATCAATAGGGTGTGCTCTTCTACACTTACCACTTTATTGGTATGTAGTTGTCCAGCCATATTTGCATCTCATCTTTGCCTATCACAGCCAAACTTCCTGTCTGTCCAACAAGATAGGAACAAAATGGCAACATCTTTCCCTACCCTTTACCTTTGCCCACTGCTCACCCTTATTTCTTTCTTGCTTCAGGGGTCAGAGAGGTGGTATGATTTTGGACCCCCTGAGATCTGGTTTCCCAAGAGCTCTCATTGACCCATCTTCCGGACTCCCCAACCGGCTTCCTCCAGGCGCTGTTCCTCCAGGAGCTCGATTTGATCCTTTTGGCCCCATTGGAACTAGTCCATCCGGGTAAGTATTTAATGAGTGCCTTACCTTAAATGGCAGGAGAATTGGGCCCCTGGATTTGATCACGGAGTAGTGTGCAATCAAAGGCAGCCTGTTCTGTTCCTCTCATTTCTATTCAGCCCTGCACAGCCTACCTCCAGTGTCAAAAGCTTACCTCTAGACTTTGTGGAGCTTTCCCCGATACTTTTCCCATGACGGGCATAAGCCAGGGGTAACTATGGATAAATGAGAAGGTTCCTTCCCTTAGTATGTGAACTGTTATGGAGAAAGTACTAAATCTGGAGTCAGGGGACCTGGGTTCAAATTCTGACTCTGCTATTTCTTACCTGTGTGACCTTGGCTAAGTCATTATAACTCTCTGGGCCTCAAGTCTCTTTAACTGTGAAATGAAAAAGTTAGAATATATGGCCTTTAAAAGGTCTCTTCCAGCTCTAATCCTATAATCTTATGATCTTTTGCTCTTATGACTTCTGGTCACTCAAGGAACTATCAATCCCTCCTCCTCCCCAAATTCACCACTGCTATTTTCATTACAGACCCAGTCCAGATCATCTCCCACCCCCAGGCTATGATGACATGTTCATGTGAAGGCCATAAAAATGTAACATCCCAGCCTGAGCATCCTTATAGAGCTGAACCAAGATCATCAGTTTTCATCCAGTTCTGGAGCTTAGGAATCCTCTAATGGGTTGGAAGATCAGCTGGAATTATCTGCCCATCCCCACAATTACCAAAGCACCATCCATTCTCCACCTCTGCCTTGAAAAAACTCACTGCTTGTAAATCAAGAAGAGAAGTCAACGTGTTTATCTCTTTCATCACCAACTTCTGGTTCCCATAGGAAATTTTTGGCAGTGTGTGACCTCATTCCTGCTTCAATCCTGGTTGCAGTGTTCTAAGGACAGAAAGCATTTGATGTATTATTAAGAACTCAAATGTCAATACAAAAATTGTGTTGTTGGGTCAGTCTTCCACTTTTTTTCTTAAATGCATATCGTGTTCCCTCCAAAACAAAAAGGCTTTGATGTTTTATGATTCTTAGACTAGCCTTCCCTTTCTTTTCCCCGATGTGTGCCTTTGTATAATTTTCACATGCTTTTTCTTTCATAAATTACTATTGCTGCTTCCATTACTGAGGCTTAATCCCCATTTCATTTGCTGTGGATGGAAATGTGTAGCTGCAATCTGTCTAGTAGAGGCAATGTGGATGATTTGGGAAGAGAGGAGAAGAGAACTGGGAACACAAATTTTACTGATTTTTACTTGTTGGAGCCTGGGATTGCTGTCCATGATGGGGCTCAGCCAGACCTGAGTTGGAGATCAGAGTGAGAAAGAAATGAAGACCAGAGCTTTTATAGTACTGTACTATTGGGCAATACATCCTAAGTCATTAGACTTGTTCAGTGTTCATTAGTTCTGGAAAACACTTTTGATCCTTGATAAAGTAGAAATCATCTAATCAAATGCCTTCATTTTTATTTACTTTTAAACATTTTGTTGGTGTCTTTTGTTTTTACATTAATGATTTTTGGATATATCTCTCTCTGCTCCTGTTGCTCTCCCCAGTTATTCTTCCCTTGTAAACAAAAAAAGTTAAGCAAACCAATGTATCAATGGCATTTGAGAACATATGCAATAATTTATACGCACAGTGTCTTATCTTTTTACCTCTCTAACAGGATGGAAGGAGGTTCATTTTCTAATCCCTTAGGACCAAAGTGAGTTATAATTGCACAGTACTCACTGTTTTTGTTTATAATGTCGTAGCCATACATATTGTTTTCCTGGTTCTGCTTATTTCTTACTGCATTAGTTTCTGCTAATGTCTCCAGATGTTTCATTGAATTTCTTCTATTCATTATTTCTTACAGTGCATCTTTCATGTATCAGTTTGTTTGACATTCTCCAATCAAAGCAACCCATTCATTTTAATTTTATTTTTTAAAGCTTTATTGATGCCTTCTGTATTACATAAGTTATTTCCAGATATATGACATCCCCCTGAGCCTCACTTTCTAAGAAAAACATTTAAGTAAAATCAACCAAAAGAGCAAAAGAGGCACTGGGTTTGACATTGTATGCAATATACCACACCCCTAGTCTACTACTTTTCCAACAAAATGAGTATGCCCCCCTGCCTCTTTCATTTTCTAGTGGAGCTAAGGCCTGGAAGATGAAGTAAATTTGCTTCAGATCCCACATTAAGGTAATTAAGCTAAAAGTAGAGCTTAGGTATTCTTACTGATTGGCAGTGCTTGACCGAATGATACATGATCGAGACAGTGTGTACAGCTTTGGGAGAGAAATTGAAGATGTGTGGGATTAGGATCAGTGCTTTTTCATTTTCACATTATCTCTTAAATTCGTCCAAATTTTAGAGAAGAAAGAAACATAAAATGTTTTGAATGTTTAAGTCTTATAGATTAGTTTTGTTGTGAACTGTTCCAATTGCAAAACTAATAAGCATCCACTACACACACATAACTTTGGGAATACAGAGGTTAAACAGGACACTCCTTGTCCCTAAAGAGCTCAGCCTAGCAGGAAGGATAAGAAATATAGATAGCCATAATGCAAATTATAATATAAGTTTACTGAAGAGGTCCATGCAGAGTCATGAGAGATTTGAGGAAGAAAAGTGCACATATAGCTGAGGGGTGATGTGGCAATGAAGAAGATTGTACTTGAGTAAAACCTCAAAGAAAAAAAGATGATTTCATAGAAGTGGAAGGAGACTCTAGCAGGCATGAAGGCTAGTGCTCCTAAGAATGGTGGTGAAAGAGAGCAGGCCAAGGTCAATCAGGGAGCAGTGAGTAGTTTAGTTTTAAGTGTAAAGAGAAGCTGTGCGTGGTGAGGCCTGGAAAACTGGTGGGGGAAACAAAGGCTTCTGGGTATAGTGTAACTAGAAGGAATGAGAAATAAGGCTAGAGAGCATCTAATAATCTAGACTTAACAGTGGTTGGTGACTTCGGCAAGATAGGTGTTTAAATCTGTGTAGGGCTACATAAACTCAGGCCATCTGCTTCCCACCGCTTCAGGAAGGACCTCCATCTCTAACCTGTCACCGTCTTGCCCTTCCTCTTGCCAGCCTACCCTTCCCTTCTGACTTCCCCAATAACAAAAAAAACAACAACAATAATAATAATCAGTTGGTGGGCAAGAACTGTGTAATCTCATTGTGATTAGCCTAAAGGAACAAAGCAGGGTGGCAAGCCCTAGCCTCTGCCATCCATGTGAGCCTGGGCAAATCATTTAACCACAGGGTCCCAAACAAAGAGTGTAAGTTGCAAAACAGTTGCATTGACAGAAGGAGTCTTCTTACCAACAGCATCAAAGAAATCATAGGTCTTGGCCAAAAAAAAAAAAAAATGGTCATCAAACGAATAATACCAAGTCCCACTCACTGAAAAAGTTGGAACAAAGGCTGGATGACTACCTATCAGAGATGCTGTGGGGGAATTCTTCATGGGGACTGTCTGCCAAGGTGTCCCTTACAACTTTAAAATTATAGGTGCCAAATATGCTTGGGAAGCATATTTCCAACAAGAGAGTACAATATTGAAAAAATATCTATGTTCTAATTTCCCCACTTCTTAGCAATATGATCTTGGGCAAAATAGTTAATATCTCTGAACCTCAATTTCCTCATCTTTTATCTGCCTGCAAGCAAGTAATGATTTCTTCAGGTACCCCACAGTTT
Source organism: Vombatus ursinus (assembly GCF_900497805.2). NCBI lineage: Eukaryota > Metazoa > Chordata > Mammalia > Diprotodontia > Vombatidae > Vombatus > Vombatus ursinus. Next base: position 1,432,651 of record NW_020954564.1, read on the forward strand.
TAAGACCTATGATTCTATGATTGGCTACCTTTTGGGGAAGTAAATTTGCAGGGAAAATGAGCCATGAGCACCCCAGTCCTAGGAGATAAGACACATGGCCAGAGCTAGCATATGTTTCCTCCAACGGCTTCCTGGTAACAAGCATTAGTCCAGTGAAAAGTCTTATTCTATGAAATAAGAAGTCTAATTAAAATTAATTTTAAAATTAGTTAAAATTTAAAATAATTTTAAAAACTAATTAAAAGCATGTGTAAAAAGTAGAAGAGACCAAGATCTGACAGCTGAAAACAAGACCTTAGCTTTCACTTTGGAGTCCAGTGGGAAAATGGTTTATGTTTATATAAGATTTAGATACTACCTACTTCATAAAATCTCACAATTTGAAAAGACCAAGTATTTCATCCAATCTATGCTTTAACAGGAATCCCTTGTATAACATCATTAACATACAGTGTTTCAGTCTCTGTGGAAGACCCCCAGTGATGCAGGAAACTCACTGCCTCTGGAATGAGTGTGTTGCACTCAGACAAATTCTGATTATTAGTAAGGTTTGCCTTACATCAGCTAAGCATGTCTGCAGCTTTTACCCGTTGTTCCTAGTTCTACCCTTAGAGGCCAGGCAGAGCAAGTCGAATGCCTCTCACATGACAGCCTTTCAAATGTTTGAAGGCAACTGTAATCCCTTCTTTTCCCTCTATCCTTTGGGGGAAAATTAAAAAATAATAACCTGGCCCTCTTTAAGCTTTATTTTATGTAAGTAAGCTAAACATCCCCATACCTTTCTACTGAACATCCTATGTCATGGTTTCAAACCCCACCCCCTACCCATTTTTTAGCTTGCCAATGTCCTGCCAACTTGCAGATTAAAATCAAGTCTAAGAAGAGACAATAAGATAACAGAAAAGATAAGACATAACAGAAGAAGCAGGAATAAATACTTTATGGGCACCCCAAATGACTAGACCATAACAGGCAAAAAAAATAGATTTAAGTTTTCTGATCTGAAAGAAGACTTGAGAAAATGGATGAACTTCCTCTGGAAATATCTAAAAGAGGACATGGACGAGAGTTGCACAGGACAAGAAGGTATAGCTGGGCTGCAGTCAGCACAATTACTCAGATGAACGAGATTACAGATCAACGTATTAAAATTAATTTTCTGCCACCTAAAGGAAAAATGGAATCCATTTGGCTACAGCATTTTTATTCCCTGATGATAGAAACAAACATTCATCATCAAAGATTTTTCCTGGAGCTAAACTGAAAGAAGAATTTATGACATATTCTTATATAAAGGAATCTTTGTCATATTGTTTCCCTTCCACAAAGTACACTGACCAAACTAGCCTACTCTATCCTTGAAACACCCCACTCCACACACACTAGTATTCACACTTTTTTCTGTTTCTGAAATGCCCTTTTCATAATTTACCTGTTTAATTCTTACCTAGCCTTTAGAACCCAACTCAAATGTTACCTTCTCTAGGAAGTTTTACCCGATTTCCCTGTCAGTAGTGATCTCACATGGCACTCATATGTATTTATCATATAATATAGTGTTTTTTAACTATTTGTGTAGGGGTCATATCAATCCTACTAAACTGTGAGCTCCACAAGAGTAGAGAAAGTGTTTTATCTAAACTTTGTATTGCACGTGGGGGCACACTTCCATTCAAATATAGGTTCTCCCAAACTACATTATCTTCAAAATACTCTGGGGGTCCAAATCTACTCAAAATACATAGCTTATGAGCCTCTGTGGGTTTTTTTTTACTAGTCAATCCAAAGACCAAATTAAACTTGATCCACATTCTCCCACAAATGCATGCACCATCAGTGGGAAGAGTGGGCATACTTAGGGAATATGGCTAGGGGGACATATATCTAGAGTGAATGTATGGCTAAAACGCATATATGTAAAGGGGCAATTTATACCTTCAAAACTGTAAGACCATTTTCTATTGATGTCATGATACTGCTTCCTCTGGGCTAGCTCCCTCCTGGTCTTGGGAGATGTACGGTCTCTCACAGGACTTGCTCCTTACCAGTCTCCTGATCCATACAGGAACATGCTCCACTGACCCCTTTGTAGGTGCCTGGTGTGGCTCTGCAGGGCATATATCTGTGGAAATTGTTTCCAACTTTTGATTTTAATTGGAGTCCTCTGCTGAGGTGCTATTTCTTCTCCATGTGAGGAAGAGTGAGCTCTACCATGTTCCTTCTGGCTTAGAGCCCAGAGGCTTAAACTTTAGCTCTTTTAGGGAGGCAAGCCCTTCATACAACAAATATCAGAGTAGGGGAAAAACTCTTAACTACTTTCTTTCACATAAGAAAAATATGCCCTCAGAATCTTGGTCATTATCAGCTTTCCCTCTCCAAAAGGAATTTTCTCGTCCCCTGACTACAAGCTCTTTTGGAGCACAAAACAGCCATCTAAGTATTAGACCATTGACATTGTGCGGTTTTTCGTTTTAGCCTTAACTTTTTGCTCACAAGGGGCAAGGATTTCTATTCCAAGCCTCTGTCTGACTTAGAGTTAGGAAGTCCAAACAATGCTTGCTTAATTCTCTTATGGAACTTGCCCCAAGCCATTTCAGGGAGGCTCTGCCAATGAAACCCCACAGAGTATGGATCTTACCTATTCTAGTTTTTATAGGTCCCTCAAATCCCATGCAAATGACTTTGGGCAAGCACAAAAACTAATCCTAAAGATCTCTGCAGATCATTGTCTCCCTAGGCTTCTTCCACATCCCTGCCTTTATCATGTATGCGTGACCAACAACAACTATATGCTACATCTGTATCTCCTACACAATAGGTAATTAAGAAATGTTTGTTTTGATGTTAAGTGAGATAGTACATTCTATATCTTTTGGGTAAGATTGCATTGTATGTGAAAGAAGAATAGAAGCTATGGCTGGCTATTGGGGTTATCTTTGACCTAAAACCTTTTCCCTGCATCCAGGCCACAGCTGATCTCCAAAGCAGGAAATTAGAAGATGGTTTTGAACACGTGTGACCTTGGCATTGAAGAACCAGAAAAGTGCAATTAATCTCACCAAACATTTATTAAGTACCTGCTTAATATTCAAGGCTGGGGCAGAGAGTAGGCAGCTGAGCAAGCCTCGAAAAGTGCAATTAGAAAGGTAAGTTTAATAATTTCATCACTTGAAACTTTCTACTATTTGCTGGAAAAGATATCTTATTGCTGTCGCCTTTTGAATCTCTAGCCATCCTTAAAAGCCCAACCTAAATGCTACCTCTTCTATAAAGCCTTCCTTGACTTCCCCAGTCAGTATTGACTTCCTTTGAAGTCCACTTGAACTCCATATAAACACTTTTTTGCAGCTTTGTTCTGTATTTACCATGCAATGCTATTCATTATAGATATTTATGTTTGTGTCTTTTCTTCCTACCAGACTGAGCTCCAATGAGAGCAGAGTGATCACATCTTAGCAAAACTTTTTCTCTTCCAACAACTAATAGCACTCTGCACCTAGTAGGCACTTAATAAATATTCAATTTAATGGATAGTAACACATTTATATAGCGTTGAATAACCTTTGGTTGTCTATTATCCCTAGTAATGACTTTGGATTTGATTAGATTTTTGTATGGGCTAGATTTAGATTAAGAGAATTCCTGAATCTATTTTTAAACCAATTCCCATCCTCTCCTCCTGGGTCTCAATGTTTCGTGAAGATTACTGTTCTTTTTTTAAAGCATCTTTTTATGACAAAAATCAAGGATTGATTAAAATCCCTTGACCTATTGCTGGGGATTTGCTATTGGTGTCTGAGGATCCAGGTTAGAGGCCTAATTCTACCATTTATTAGCTGCATAGCCCTGAGCAAGTCACAATCTGAACTGGTTTCCTCGTTGGCAAAATAAAGATAAGACCTGCCTCACATGAATGAAAGAAAACACTATGACTGTAAAATGCAATGTGTTCATGAGCTGTTTTTATTGTTGGTAGTAGTAGTAGTAGTAGTAGTAGTAGTAGCAGTAGTAGTAGTAGTAGAGGTAGTAGTAGTAGTAGTGGTAGTAGTAGTAGTAGTAATAGTAGTAGTAGTAGTAGTAATAAATAGTGATGGTATAAAAAAGCAGTTATTTATCCACTTGTGCAGTAGTGTCAAGGCATTAAATGTAAAAAAAATAATAGCAGGGTAGTAACTTGTCCCAGGACTTTCTATCTGAACTCTGTTTTTTTAAAAAAAAAAGATGATAATGCATTTCTATCTGAACTTCATCAAAAATATGTGAATGTCATAAATAGATTCAACAACATTTTTATCTTCTCAAAGCCCTTTAAGCATTTTAATTTGATCTTCATAATAGCCCTTTAAGGTAGATGAGTCAAAGATTATTGTCTCAATTTTTAAATGAGGAAAGTTGGACCCAATGCAGTTATGTGATATTCACAAAGTTGGTAATAAATCCAGCACCTGATTCATTGGCTCCTGGCACAGTGTACTTTGTTTAAAGGGCAGTTAGGTGTTGTAGTGGATGAAGCACAAGGCCTGGAGTTAGGAATATGAGTTCAAATCCAGCCTCAGACACCAGCTATGTGACCCTGGGCAAATCACTTAACCCTGTTTTCCTTAGTTTCCTCATCTGTAAAATGAACTGGAGAAGGAAATAGCAAACCATTCCAATATCTTTGCCAAGAAAACATCAAGTGGGGTCACGAAGAGTCAGACATGACTGAAATGACTGAACACTTTGCTCAAAAGAGCAACAGGAGGAGGGAGAGGGTACAGATTGAAAAATTAAGGGGCCCAGTTTACATAACCAGACTGGGGTAATCAAGGAAGGATTCATAGTGGAGGTGGAATATGGGCTGAGCCTTGAAGCCTGGGGAAGGAAGAAAGCATTCCTGGTGAGGAAATATTGATTCATGTTCTGTGAGTTTTCAGAATAGGACACTACCAGATAGGTTATATTCAACCAGGCTTTACTCTATAGGTTATATTCAAAAAGAACATGGTTTCATCCTGTGGTGCATCCAAATTTATGAAGTAATGAACCATTTTATAATAGTGTGCCTCCCCTCAAGCCTCCATAATCCTAGTCTTTTGGGACACCAGGATGGGTACTGAGAATAATTTAAAACAATGGAAAGAACACTTGGCCTAAGTGAGTTGCCATTAGCTTTGTGGCTATAGCCAGTCATCACCTCCCCTATCTAGGTCTCAATTTTCCTGTCTGTCAAGCTATAATCTAAATTTCTCTCTGACTCTGGTATTCCATGTTCTATGTTTCAATGGCCCTCTGTTAATTATTTCCAATTCATCCTATATATATCTTCTTTGTACGTAATTATTAGCATATCTCCTCCTTTAGACTGTGACCTCTTTGAGAGGAGGGACTGGCTTTTATCTTTGTATCTTCATGCTTAGCACAATGCCTGGCATATTGTAGGCATTTAATAAATGTTTATTGATGAACTTCCAGCTCTGATAGTCTATGTTTTAATGTTCCTTTCAACTTTGACATTCTGTGTTTTAAGGTCTTTTCCAGCTCTGACAGTCTGTATTCAATGTTCTAATGTTCCTTTCAACTCTGACATTTTGTGTTCTAATGTCCCTTCTAACTCTGATATTCTATGATTCTATTAGAGGTAATACTTAACTCAATTTCAGTAGCACAGAAAAGATGGTGAAAAAGCCCAGCTAATTCAGTACCCTGGCCAGCTCCCAGCTAGCTAGTACAACTTTACTCTCCAACCGTTCACAATTGAAGTTGTCAGTGAAGGCACAGTGAAAGCACCTCCACACACTCTTCAGTGTCTCTCTTGGTGTTACGGACTTTTAGGCCTCTCCCTTCCCTACATTACTACCTAGATCAGGCATTGCCAGAATCTGAGAGCTAGAAGGCATCTAACTAGCCCAATTCCTCTCAATCAGGTTCACAGGAGAGAGACCTTCCAGCAAAATCTCAAAAGTTTGAACTTCTTCTTGCAGGTTTCTTGGCTCCATCTTCATCAATAATAGTAATGTGAATAATGCCTTATTTATGTAGCATTTTATAGTTATGGAGCCTTAACACACAGTATCTATAGTGGGAAAAGCACTGAATTTGGATTCAGATTCCAGTTCTGCTATTTACTAGCTATATGAGTTTTCCTAAGGCTATTACCCTAAGTCCCAGTTTGCTTATCTGTAAAATGAACAAAGATCCAGATTTCCACAGTCTTTACAGTGATAAATCTTTGACAAAGAGCCACTCTCTAGAGCTCAATATCTTCATGTGTAAAATCTAGAGTGGGATAACTGAATTCCAAAGTCCCTTTTGACCCTAAATCCTATGACCTTATGATTCTACACAAGGGCATTTACCAAATACTGTATTGTTATTTATTGTACAGTGCAGTGTGGTGAAAAGAGCACTGAATTTGAAGCCAAAAGGCCTATGTTTGAATCTGGGCACTGCTGTTTCTAAGCTATGTGACCTTGGACAAATAGCATCTCTCTCTGGGCCAAAGTTTTTTTGTGTTGTTTTGGTTTTGCCTATAAGGGGAGGGGTTTGGACTAGATAATTTCTAAGGTCCCTTCCATCACTAGTAGTCAGTGGGGTGATATGAGCACATAGATGAGAAAGGGTAGAACATCTTCCAAGGATTTCAAATTATAGTTTGACTGGAGCATAGCATAGTGAGGGTGGGAGGAACAGTGGGAAATGAGGCTGAAGAGGTGGGTTAGAGCCATTGTGTGGGATGCCTTGAACACCAAGGTGAGGAGTTTAGACTGGATCCCATAGATAGCAGGGAGCTATGGAAGGTATTTGAGCAGGAAAGGAACCTTTCGGAAGCAGTGTTATCAGAAGATGGATCTGGTGGCACGTGAAGGGTGGATTCGAAGGGCCAACATTAGAAGCCAGGAACCCCAGGAAAAGAAAAGCCTTTAACCTCTTACCCCATCTGTGTTCTGAGAACAGAGGAAGCCACAAGGACATAGTAGCTTCTGCCAAAAGCAAGGACTTGTGGCTTCATCCCTGACAAGAAGCTTAGGGGTGGGGGTGAGGGTTAAAGCAAAAAATCAATATGCTGAGGTCACATTCAGGGAACAGTGTGGCCCATGGCTTCCTGAGAAAGAGAGAGCTTTATCACTAAACTAGCATTTTCTGGCAGAGAATCTTCTGTCTTGGAACGTTTTCTAAAGAGGATACTGTGTTGGTACTTGAGTCAGAATCAGAACAGGCCAGAGGGAGTTGGGTCCTCAGAAAATGGGTAATAAGGCCGCTTAGAGGAGACTGAGCGAGCTCAGAGCTGCAGAGCTCTGGACGGTTGTTTAGCAGTGGTTGTGGAAAGCTAAATTATGTCAGTCAATCCTCTCTGCTTCTTGGGTTCTCACTTTCCCATGAGTCTTTAAGATCTACTGAGTTGGAAAAGGGGTCCACCAAATACCAGACAGCTGTTTGGTAGAGGCTATTGCAAGGTGAACCCAGGACTTTTCCTGGTGGGGGTGAGGCATGTAACTCAATTCACAAACATTTGTTAAGCACCTGCTGTTTGTACTAATAAGAAATGCTGGATCTGGAGTCAGATGTCCTGGAGTTGAATTTTGGCTCTGCTGCTTAGTGCCTATGGAATGATAGTCACTTTTCCTCTGTGGGTGTTAGTTTCCTTTAAATTTCATGATCTCTAAAATTCCTTCCAGTCTTAAATCCTTTGAAGTGACAATTCAGATAAAAAAAAAAAAAAAGCCTCTACCTACTGCCCTGCCCTCCCCCTACCCAGACAAATTTGGTTTCCTCTGCACAAAGGAAGTCTCAGGGACAAAGTAGCTTCTGCCAAAAGCAAGAACTTGCAGTCTCATCCAAGACATGGATGGTAGGAGGTGTGGTGTAATGCCTTATACTTGGGTCTAAGGTTACTATAACAGGTATGACAAACTCTGCTCTCAAGGAGCTTACAGTCTTATTGGGGAAATAAAAGAGACAAATACACAAATAATTATGGTACAAGGAAGAGTGAGGAGAGATGTCCAGACAGAGTGCTAGGAGAAATACAGATAAGGAATGAAAATCACTTTCACCTGGGCGATTTTCCTAGAAGAAAGGAAGGGATTTCAACAGGCAGAGATGGGTTAAAAATTCAAAAGGAATTCTCTGGGATTGGGGCTTGGGCCAGGGAAGGAAAGTCTGGAATTAATATATTAGAGAAACAGCCCAGTCAGAGAAAATTCAGGAGAGATCACTCCAAGGATTTGTTTATTTTCACAGGGATTGTGAAAAGTCATCTGGTTTCTTATTCTTCCTTTGTACTGGAAGGACCATTCCCATGTTAACCTTCTGAAAACTGCTGGTAATAGGTCATTCCCCTGCACAGCAGAGTTGAAGGAGCACTGGCCTTGGAGTCAGAGGACCAGAATTTCAAGATAGGCTCAGTTACTCACTAGTTGTGTGACATTGGAAAGTTATTTAATCTCTCTAAGTCTACAAAACTTAGTGGTGGTGGTGGTGGTGGTGGTGGTAGTATTGATGATGATGATGATGATGCTAATGATGATGATGACTGGCTTAGACAATACTTTAAGGTGTGAAAGGAAATTTCCATGTATTTAATCTTCACCTGCCTGTTTGGTAGCTATTCACGTTTTACAAATAAGGAAACTGAGGCTCAGAAAGATTAAGTGAATTGCCTTTGATCACATAGTTAATGAATGTCAAATTAGATTCTAATTAGGATTAGAAGCCAGGTCTTCTTGACTCCAAGTCCAGAATTCTATACAAAATGATATTTCACATTTGTTTTTGTATCCCTAGATCCTAGCACAGTGCCTTAAACATAGTAGGCACTTAATGTTGTTGGGGTGTGTGTGTGTGTGTGTGTGTGTGTGTGTATGTGTGTTTAAGTTGAGCTGAATCTATAAAAAATAAAGGAGTTGCACTAGATGATTTCTGGGGTCCTCTCCATTTAAAAAAAAATTAGTTTTAAATATGGTTCTTTCCCCAACAGTTTCAATGGGGATATGTTGCTCCCTCTCCTTCTTCTCCCATCTCCCACAGGCAGATGACCCAAAATAGGTTAGGCACATCATAGAAACAGTTGGAGGGTAGTCACAACAGGGCTGAGTCTCTAGAGTTTTCTAGCCTCTCCCATTTTCTAAGCCTCAATTTCTTTTATCTATAAAATGGAGGTCTTAGTACTCACACTACCCATTAACAGATGGATTATGAGGATAAAATGAGATAAGAGTAAAAAACACTTTGTGACAGTCAAGTACTAACTAAATGTGAGGGATTATATATTATTATTTATGAGGTAACTGCCTAATTCCATTAAATGCTTTCTCTTGAGCAGTTTTGCAATAGGATGCAAGGCAGATTGCTAAGACTTGGATTTAATCTTTAAACAGCCCCTAAACACATTTCATCACAGCTAAATTGATATGAATTGATGGTCCCAGATTTAACAGGTTTATTCCCCAAAGAGGTCTTTCACATAAATTCATACAGTTGGTATGATTATTTTTATTTTTATTTTTTATCATTGAATTGAGAGGTCTCTATCCCTTTATGAGGACACTAGGTTAAAATTACTACACGTTCTATTGTAGCTTAACTCTGAGAACTCCTGTAAACTGGGGGACTCAGCCAATCCTCATTGAACCTAAGAAGGAGCTGATATACTCATGGAACCCCATGAGCATTGTAGAATTTGGAACCCCATATGTGTTGGAAAAAATGTTATTGTCCCAAGGCATTGTTCTTGGTCAACCACACCCCCTTTACATATCAGAACCAAAGCCAGCTGAACTTGACTAAATGGTCCATAAAACCCTCTTTCAGTTCTCATATTCTGTGACTCTGTGAACAATTTCTTGCTCCCCAAGCTAAGCCAGAAACAGAAATGGATATTTTATCTGTCAGAGCCATTCCCTCATTAGCTCTTCTAAACCACCTTCGCTTCCTCCAGATCTTTGGGGATGGGCTAGAGGACATCTCTAGACTCTTCAAGTTCCAGAAAGTCTGACTTTAAGCCATCCATGCAATGAAAATAAACAAATAAAACAAAATGTGCTTTTCATCTCTCTGGTCCTCTCTGCCTTTGAGGGAGGCTCATAAAGAGTTTCATCTCTTGCTTTCTAGCTCAACATTCCTTCCATTTTCCAAAGATCCAGTTCCTTTCAGTACTGGAGTCATTCTGTCCCCAAAGCAGTGGAAAGGATCTGGAACTAGGAGCAGAGTGAGAGAAATCCTGTGTGAAAAGTGGAGTGTATGGACGTGCGATTGACTCTGGAACGGATTGATTCTAGAAAGATGGCCAAAACATTTTTTCCCCTAAAAGAAATTAGGGTGGCATTTTGCTGGTATAGGGAAGGCTTAAGATTCAATATCTATCTTTCTTTTCTTCTCCTAGAATCATAATGGGCATTGCCAAGAAGAGAAACACTTGCTCATCACATGAAATGCCCCCAAACACATCATGCTCCTTGTATTAAAGGGAATTTTATTCCTCAGGTCTGCCTCAAGTCTGTGCCCCTGAAATATTTGCTAAGAAGTCACTATTGCTAAGAAATCACTGCTTATGTCACTGCAGAAAATTAGACCCTAAGATCTGAAACAAGACCACCCTGTGCTTTTTATGCAGTAAGGGTAGGCCAGGAGATCATGGCTGCCTCACTTTGGAAGTTGGGTAAGAGGAATAGGCAACTGCTGGTTACAAATCATCATTTTCCATGAGGATGGAGCCTAGAATATGGCACAGGTAACTGTTAGCCTCTTTGAAGTTCTTTCCATCACTGACCCCATTTGGAAATTCTGGTAGTGAAATACCATTGGACTGGATTGTGACCCTTAGCACAACCTGGTTGATGGTACCTTTCATTACCTTAGGATATACTCTGGCCCCACCCAGAATCTGAAAGCTTTGTTTTTCCTGCGACTCCAGGACCAGTTGTCCACATAAATAATCTTCTCCAAAGGGAGTAAAGATGGGGTCTAGACAATGACAGGATGTGCAAACCTGTGCTATCAGTTTACCCACCCCTGAAGCAAATGTACTACCCACAGGCTGTGCCATCATCATACGTGCTTGAGGGAGGAGAGAGAGAAGTGAAGGTGTCTGGCTGGATTGGCTGAGTCTCTGTCAACTGGACAACTTCATTTTCCACCAGGGCCTGGGCCCCATCCCCATTAAGCTGCCTCATTCTCAAGTTTATAGAGCCATAGGTTTTCCGAGGGCCCCTGGGTACAGCCAAGTTTCTCCTCCGGTAGAGTTCCCCTTTGACAAGGGACACCATCAGTAGGATGGACAGCAGCATGCCTCCCAGGGTGAGGAGGCCCAAGCCAGCAATGATACACTTGTCCAAGTGGGAGCCCAGTCGGGCATAATACATCTCCAATCTCTCCATCTCCCGGGCCGACACTGTGTCTGGATTCACTCTGGCTTCCCGGGGAATAGCATAGGCTACCACCACCAACAGGATTCCACTCACCAAGAAGACCAAGGCAAAGATGAAGCCATAGTCCACTGAGTGGCCTGCAGTGTCGGCCCCCAAGCCTTCTTCTGACCTTGGAGAAAGGTCGTCCCTCCGGGAATGGGGGTGTGAGGGGCCATCCCCATGTGGACAGGATGAACTCCCAGGCACAGCCTCCTGTTGATTCTTGAAACAGGTCTCTTGTTCCTCCTCCTCGGAAAAGCAAGTATTCTCGATTCCCTCTTTCTGTAAAGCTGAGGGGCTGGGCCTGCCTTCTGGTGCTGATGTCCATTGTGAGAGTGTTTGTTTGGGGGCCCTGGGCCCATTGCCAAGGGTCCTTAGTTCCAGGGAGGAAGAGGAGGCCATTGGAAAGTAGTTATCCAGTTCATCCCTCTTAACCCCTCAGCGGCTGGAAGACAGAACAAACCAGGCAAGGACAGAGAGGAAAGGGAGCAAAAGTTGTGTCTCTATCTTAGAAAGAAATCTCAGCAAATGAAGGGAGCCTTATACTCTATGCACACATGTATACATGCACACACACACACACACAGCAAAGTAAAATACATATACACAAACACACAGAAATACATAGAATACTTTGTGGATTGGTTGTCAGCTGGATGCATTCAAACTCCCCTGGGGCAGCTCAGGACCCTACTACATCTTAGAAGATGGTCTTCCTCAGCTGTTGTGGCTGAGAATACTCATCACCAGGTGACTGTCCTTATATACTTAGCCAAGCTGGCCTTCAGAAGAGGTACAGACTGTCATCAGACTAAAATAATTTTGGCAGCTCATTAGGACCTGCATTGAAGGCCTTTAAGTGGAGGAGACCTGATGCTAATAGCAGCTGGACTTGATTTAACACATTAAGGTTTACAAAACACTTTATTAACTTATTTAACTCTTACAATAGCTGGGGGGGGAGTACTAGTATACCCATTTTACAGATGAGGAAACTGAGGCATGGGGAAAGGATTTGCCTACTAATCCTCCTTCTACTACATCAAGCTGCTTCCCCACCATTTCTTCCCCTACATCAACAACTAATGTCCATTTGTAGGCACAGCTATACTCAAGTATAGCCATGTATCTGAATGATGGTCCACATATCTGAACATAAATATGCACATAGATGTTATCATGCACATGGATACATAGGCACAGTCACAGATTTACACTCAGATACAAACAGGTATTTCCTGGTTGAAATGTCATTCAGAAGAGAGGGTGAGGTGAGGTGAGGTGGGGAAGAGACAGAGACAGTGAGAGATTGAAAAGGATGGTGCATAAACAAATGAGACCCTCAAATCCTGGAGCTGGAAGGGTCATTACAGGTCACCTAGGTCAACTCCCCACCCATTTCAGGAATCCTTTATTCACCAAGTCTTGAAGTTACAGGAAAAAAAGTATACTAAGCATTTCACATGTCTACCACATTTAGCATTCTCTCCTACCTCTCACCCCACTCCTCACACCCATACATATACACACCACTACCACCACCACCCATTTTACAAATTTGGAGACAAAATCCCTAGCCAATCACACCACAGGGGAATGGCTGAGATAAGACCACAAACCAAGTAGCCTGACTATCCCAAGAAGGGTCTCTATGGCACGGCAGATAGCTAGAATTCAAATCATCATCAAGAAATGTCTACTTACGTTGTGTCCAGCCTCGAGGAGACAAGGAAGTCTCTCCCTGTTATAAGTCCAAGAACTCACAGTCACATTTCTGTAGCACTTTACAAAAGCTCATTCCCCACAATAGTGTCAGGACAGTGATACGGACAGTTCATGCAAAATGGATCATAGATTTAAAGCTAGAAGGGACCTTAGTAATATCTAATCTAACCCCTTCATTTGACAGATGAGGACACTAAGACCCTGAGAGGTTATTTACTCACAATCACACAAGTAGCAACACAACCAATTTTTAGGCCTAGATTCTCTGAGTTCAAATCTAGCATTCTTTACATTGTGCCACACAGTTACACTCATTTTATAGATAAATAGCTTAAATGAAGGGTTATATGACTTGCCTTGTGTCACATGGGTATAGACCCAGGATTCAAGCCCATGGTCTCTGGCTCCAATATCCATGGGTCTTTCCACTTCACCCCAATGCCATTAATCTAGTTAGGATTACCAACAGATACCCCAGATGATTCTTAATGATTCTTTCTCCACCATGGCCCAGTCTTTATGCCTTTTTGTTCCTGGTTTTTCTCTCTTATCTTCCCTTCCTCCTCCTTTATCCTCCTAGTCCCTTTCTCACTGTATAGAAAGGCCACTGAAGATGGGAGATATGGGTTTGCTTCTGGGCTCAAACAGGCATTAGGTGTGTGACCATGCACGAGTCATTGTAAATCTCTCAAAGTCTCAACTTCTTCATCTGTTTATGGGGATAATAATACTTATATGGAAACTGAGCCTGTTGTTATAAGAAAACTTGCCTTAGAGTAAGAAGACCTGAGTTCAAATTTGACTTCTGATGTATACCGTGTGACCATGGACAAATTACTTAACTTCTCAGCCACCTCAGGCAACCATCTGAGTTGCAGAAAAGGTGCCAATCTATACTGGCAGAGTAGCTGCTCATATGTAGCTGCTTCCACAGATAAAGTCACAAATCTAGTAAAAAAAAATATTTCTGCTAAGGTACTTCACAGGGTTACTATCAGGAAACTACTTTGTAAACCATGTTTTCATTATTATTATTTCCTCTTTCGATCCTGCCTTTGTCTTAAATCTAATGGAGCACCCATAAACACTGTTTAGTTTGGATGGTGGCCAAGAAGCTACAGAAATTCCTAGACTTACAGATTGTAAAATGAGGGGATTGGACTAGGAAACTAAGGCCTAGAGAGGGGAAATGATTTGCCCAAGGTCACAGGAGTTACTGGTAAAGCCTGGGCTCGAACCCAGGTTTCCTGACTGCAAGCCAAGCTCTATTCTAGACTCTTAGGACCAACCATCCATATTTATAGTAGTGTTTATCTACAGGCCCTGTACATGTATATCTGGGTGAGCTGACTAGACACCCCAAATAGAGAGTATTCCCTTCAAAAGAACACTTTCTAAATTCGTGCTGCATCCAGTGGGGTCTGATTTCAGTAACTTGCTCTGTACAGTGTGTGCCAGACAGAGATCTATTCAGAAAAGGAAAATGGAAACTGTAGGAGCCACTGTGTCTTCCTCTGGGCCTTCAGCCTTGTCTGGCTCCCAGGGCACAGGGAAGCCCACATACCCGCTACTAGCACCAGTCTAAGGATGGCCCAGAAAAATCACATCCTATCCTCACTTTCTAAACACATACATATGTTCACACACACACACACACACACACACACAAACACACAGAGTAATTTGGCTCAGAAAGGTTCTTGTGCCAAGAGGTAATCCAATTCATCAGCATTGTCTGAATTGGCATCTCACCCAGTCCCTGATCAGAACTTTTTTTTTCTTAGAATGACAGAGACAAAATAGCCCTGATCCAAATTGAAGCTATCACACATTTTCACACACAGACACACATACACAGACACACTCATAGATACATACATGCACCCTAGAAACATAACCACATAGAGAAGACACACTCATACAGAGACACATAAAGACAACAACAGTGTTTTACATGTACTCTCATATAGAGGTACACTTACAGAAACAGCCATAATACGTAAATAAATGTGTGGTGTAATGGATAGAGGGCTGGATTTGGAGTCAAAAAGACTTTCAAATTCTGCCTCTACCTTTTACTAGCTATGTGATCATGGGTAAGTGATTTAACTTCCCTAAGCCTCAGTTTTCTTATGAGTAAAATCGGGACAATAATACCTGTAGTACCTACCTCCCAGGGTTGGAGTGATGGTCAAATGAGAGTATGTATGTAAAGCACTTTGCAAACCTTAAAGCCTTGTGTAAATGTCAGCTACTACTCACACTGTCACAGATACACACAAAGATAGATATGGGATCTCACAGAGAGACATATACAGATAATGTCTCTCTCACACACATACACACAGATAACTTCTCTCACACATAGATCCAAAAGCACACAAAGGCAGATACATACAGCAATACCTTCTCCTGCACATGCAAAGAGACATAAACGCATAGAGCTTCTCTGACAAAAAAGCCAGATACAGACACACACGCACACAGATACCCTTTCTGGCGCACTCAAAGAGGCAGGCACACACACAAAGGCAGATAAAGATATACACAGTCACGCAGAGGGGTACACACTAGTTACACATCCAGGACCGGGAAGTTGCGCGCGCGCGCTCACACACACACACACACACACACACACACACACACACACACACGCTTGTATCCTCCCTTCTTCACTGGCTCACACCCCCTTCGTCCTGTCCTCCTCCTACCTGCCCATCCCGGGCCCTGCTCCTAGCTCCCGGGGGGCGTGGGGAGGGTGGCAGCCTGCTGTCACCAGCAACTGTCCCCGGCCGGCCGCCTCAGGAGGATGAGGACATGGGTCAGGTTCGCGGGGAGGCCCCGCGTGTACTCCCGCCGAGGTCTGTGCTCCAGGGGAGCTCGGAACCAGCCCTAAGTGCGGAGCGCTAGTGCCGCCGGCTCCGCCCTCGCCCCTCTGTCCTCTCGCCGTGGCGCCCTTCTGCCTCCGGACCGAGGTCAGGGAGGCACGGGGAAGGAGGGCGCGGGGGAAGCCCCTAGCCGCTGCCGCACCCCCGAACTCGAGGCTAGGAGCATCCCTTGCCTCTCTAGCAGCTGCGCCGCCGCCCCTCCCCCAGTCAAGGACAACAAATCTGCGCCTTTCCCAGCTCCGGAGCGTACCTGTCCAGGGGCCACGCGCCGGCTCGGCTGCCCCCAACCCAGGTGCAAAAGAATCGGGTGACCAGGCTATTCCCCCCTCCTCCCACCCCACCCCCTGGGCCCGGGATGCCTAGGGACCAGGCGCCCGCCTTGTTGGCCTCTCTCCTGTAGCTCCAATCCCGGAGAGCTCAGCCTAGTCCAGCTGCGGCCCGAGCTGGCTCCGCACTTCTCCCTTCTCCTTCTACCCTTCACCTCCTTCTGTTTCTCCTCTTCCTCCTCTTTCTCCTCCTCCTCTCCCCGCAGCCCCCGGCGCCGCCCCGCCAGGCATCCTGAAGGGAGGGAGCCTGGGGGAAGCTCGAGCTCAAGTCGGAGCCTTACGTACCTGCGAGGGGACCGGGGCAAGCTGGGCGCCCAGTGCGTGGTTGACCGGGGCGGCGGGAGGGGAGGAGGGAGGGGAGCTGGAAATTACGGAGTAGCGGAGTCAGCGAGTCGGATAGCCGGTCCTTACCTCCTCAGGCTATTGGCAGACCGCTGGGCCCCGGGAGCCTGGGGTTGGGGGCGGGGGGGATTAGATATTGTCGGGGCGGGGTGTCTTGCTCGCCTGGAGGGTCCCAGGGGGTCTATTGCACCAGCCACTGCACTTATCGAACCCCAGTGAGCCTCGTTTAATAGCACCGCCACCACCTTTCTCTTCCCCGCCCCTCCCCCAGGGTCCCCAGGGCAGGTCTGAGAGGACTTCGGGACACCCTTGCTGTCTGGCTGGTCCCTGTCTATACCAACCACCCTTTATAGCTGGAGCTCTGGCCCTGCCCTGTTTAGTTTCGCAGACCCAACCCCAAAGCCCCCAGGCAGCAGGCTACTGAGGCTTTACACCCACCCGCGTGATAGGAGTGGGGAGGGAATGAGGAATCAGAGGGGGATGAGGAGAACTGGAAAGGAGGGGGCCGGGAGATATAGGGGATCACATAGGTAGAAGTCCCTTGGGTTTCAGTAGACTGAGGTGATGTGGGCCCCGGGCGCCCCCTTTAGGCAGAATGGGAGTAGAGTTCCTTTCCCGGGTACCCACTCTAGAAATTCAGTCCAATGGAGGTAGAGCACTAGTGTTCAAAAATCTCTTTCCTTTGGACCATTATGAATAGTCAACTTTGTAGTAATGGCATTTGACATCTGCCTCCAACCCCTACCCACCCCTACCCCCAAAACACACCATGTAGCTAAAACTGGTATGCTTCTGTCTCTTAGCTTTTCTTCTGTTATCAGTGAAGGTGAGGAGGGGACTGTCTCAGCTGGAATGTCAGCCCTAGAGGTGGGGAGAGGGTGATCCTGCAAGTCAAAACTTGAGTAGCCCATCTGGGACGTTTGGGGAAGGGGGAGAACTCTTCCTTCCATGATCTGTGGTACAGTAGGATTATCTTTACAGATCTGTGCTCTTTGGATAGAACTGTGTTTGAAATCACAGAGCCCCTGGGGACCTTGAAGAGCAACCTATCTTCTATTCTTTTCAGGCCTGTAGCTACCAGGCCAGAGGGCTTCCCTTCCTTTCCCTCCCTCTGTCCTATTCCCACTCTGATCAGGAATGTTTTTTTTTTTGTCTCAGCAGCTAAATCTTTCATTGTCTGAAGTGTGAAAGTGAGACAAAGACAGAGACCAGAGATCATAGCATTTATCATTGAAAAGAGCATTTAGTCCAAATATCTCATATAACCGAGGACATTGAGACCTAGGAAAGGAAAATTGACTTGCCCAAGGTCACACAGTTGCTGGCATAAGGATAATTGTACTCATTCTACTACTCCATGCAACCTTTCATTTTCTTTGTTTTAAATGCAGCCCCTGCCCAAACCAGGTCTAATCTGGTTTGACTGATGCTGGAATGCATTACATCCAGGCAGCTCAGCTTCACTGAATATGGGAAAATGAATTGATGGACTCCCTCCAAGTTCTGGTGAGAAAGTATCCCATTTTGGTACATACAGAAATACACACACACACACACACACACACACACACACACACACACACATGCTCCTTCACACATTCCATCCAAACCTCCTGTTGCTGGTCATCCTTCCTACTCAAAGAGGACCAATGACCTCAGACTGTGGCTGACCACTCCACTACGAGTTTTGAAGGCTCTACCATAGGTTGGGTACAAATAGCCCATTTGAACACTTGGGATGGAGACAGCATAGTGGATAGAGCACGGGGCCTGGAGTTAGGAAGATCTGAATTCAAATCTGGCCTCAGATACTTATTAACTGTGTGGCCCTGGGCCAATCACTTAACCCTGTTTGCCTCAGTTTCCTCATCTATAAAATGAGCTGGAGAAGGAAATGGCAAACTACTCCAGCATCTTTGCCAAGAAAACTCCAAATGGGGTCATGAAAAGTCAGACACAACTGAACAACAACAACAAAATGGTGGGTTTGGAGGAAAAGAGTAATAGTTCCAAATCTCTCATTCTTGACTCTGAACCTTATCCTAAGTTTTCTCCTGCTTGGAATCCCATTCCATCCTGAAGATTTATTTATTTGATTTTTAATTTGTGGAGTAAAACAAGCAATTCCATAACATAGTATAATAAAAAAGATGATTGCACATGAAACTGCAAATTTGTTATGTACAACTTGCTGTTCCTTTTAAATATATAATAAGATTTTCATGTAAATTTCTTTTTTTTCACTTTTTTTCTTCCCTCCCCCCAGAGAAGGCTACCATTAGACACAAATAGGTATATATATATACATTATATATATATATATAATACATATATATATAATATATATAATATATAATACATATATATATGATTATTCAGTAACATTGTTTTAAGAATGACTTTGAGCAAATAAATCATTTGGACTATTATCAATACCCAAATTAACTATAAAGGACATATGATGAAAAACACTATCTGCACCCTGTAGATTTACTGGGCTCATATCCCACCACCACTCCTTCAAAGGATATAGGTCTTAAACTTCACTTAACTCCTTCCTGGTCAAAAGCATAAGAGCTGTGGATTTTCCAGCAGACTTTTTCCAGGCGGGCACAGAAAGGGAAGGAAGGAAGGGAGAGAAGGAGGAAAAGAGGGAGGAAAGAAGAGAAATAGGGGAAGGAAGGGAGGAGAAAAGGGCAAAAATAATTTTAAAAGGAATTTTTTATTGTGTTTCCCAGAGAGCTGTTGTATGCTTTCCCAGCAGTGTGTGGCCATTCAATCAATATTATGTGATGGTGACGAGACCATACGAGACTCACACTATTTCCAATTCATGTGGCTCCCTCAGTGAGGTGCTCAAAATACCTTTATAGACTGACCTCACATACCCTTACAAGTCTCTAAGTCTGGGATTCCAGTTTGAATGCTAAGAGTTATATTCTCTGTGACTGCTATGATCATTAGAGAAACTGGGTTCACAAGACTAAGTTCCATGGGTTATATTCTCCTAGATACTAAGCCAGAAATCCAGGTAAGTTGCCACCAGGGAGACAGTGGTGCCTGGGCTAATTCCTCATGGACTGTTCAATTGGTTTCAATTCCACAAACATTTACCAGGCGTCTATGATGTATAAGGTACTGTACAGGTGATGAGGATACAAAAATGAAAAATGACAGAGTCCTTGTCCTGAAGGATCTTACATTTTACCAGGGCAAGAGCTCATAACATTTTTGTTTGTCAAGGACCCTTTTGTCAGTCTGATGAAGCCTATGGATCACTTCTCAGAAAAATATTTTTCAATACGTAAAATAAAATACATAAGATTACAAAGTAAAACAAACATACTAAAATAGAGTCATCAAAGGTTTTAAAACCAAATTCATGGGTCCTTGGTTTAAAACCCCTGCTCTAGGAGATGAATAATAAATATGTTACAGAGTAGTATATGGTGGGGTCAAAGGAGAGATCTAGACAATGGACTCTGGGAAACTTTGAGGAGGAAGACGTTACTTTCAGTTAGGTGGATCAAAGAAAGCTTCAAAGAGGAATCTGACCAAGAGGGCTCTAAACTAAAGAGAATAGATGGAGAAAACTGCCCCTATATAAATGCCAACCATAAATCACAGAAGGTAGCAGGTACAGTAAAGGTAGAAGAATATCAGTAGGATGGAGTAATAATTTACAGGAAACAATACCCAAGAACAGTCAGCAATAAAACTAGTAGCTTCAGATCTCTATACACAAATGCCCAGAGTATGGGTAATAAGCAAGGAGAACCGAAGATCCTAATGAAAGGCAGTGTATCCATCCTCAGGGGTATCACTGAGACTTTGTGGCATGGGAATCATGACTAGAATATGACAATGGAAAAGTATATAAGGTTCAAAAGGAATATGGCTATAGAAGGGCACATTTCTACTCTTCAGTGCATCTGTGATCTCACTGAATGTGGATATCTCCTCCAACAGCATATTTCACAACTCACTCACACCTCATCCTATGTGGTTTTTGTCCAAGGCCTTCAATAAACCTTCCAAGGTAGATTTTCTTTCTATAATACACCTTCCTCTATGATTTTTGTCTAAAGTCTCCCGTAAATCTTCCAGAGTGAATTCTCTATCATACACTTTCTGGCTGATGTCTTTTATATCACTTCTTGTACCCATAAATGCTCTGCAAGCCTGCTTGCTCCCACTATACATTTCTTAATTGACCTCTGAATCACTCATAGTTGTAATTCTTCAAAGATAGTTCCATGTTTCATAGCCACATAGCATTACCAGGAGAATATTAGTGTTAAAAAGATGGATTTTTGTCAAGATATTCCCTATTCAAAAGAGCAGACTAGATAAAAAGGTGGAATAGCATTGTATGTTAAGACAATATCATCATTTGAGGAATTCCAGGAGCCAGGGTAGGTGAGCCTAATGGAGAACATTTAGATAAGAGTAAACAGAACGACAAACAGAAGCAATGTTGTCATGGGAGTATGTTGTTAGCCATCTAGACAGAAGGAGGACATAAACAAAGAATTCAGGAAGCATAGAAAATATAGCATGGAAACATGGTGGGGAACTTCATCAGACATCTGTTAGAGCCCTTTTTCTCTCTTCCAAAAGCAGAGTAACTGATAAATCCTTGATTTACCTTATTCTTCAAAAGGTAAAGGAATCAACAAAGGTAACCAACTATTACTCTAAACCTGATTTTGACCAATAAAGAGGAACTGGCTACTGAAGTAGATATGAGAAGTTGGAGAAATGAGTATTATACCTTAGAATGCAGGATGAAAAAGGAGAGGAAATTCAGGCATCATCTGAAATGTACTCTAGAGTTTTAGAAAACCAATTTTAAAGGGTTCAGATAAAAGATCAGTAGGGTCTTATGGGCTGAAATGAGACAAAATTGGTTGCTCCAAGAGCTTGTTCTCAAGAATGAAATTCCAAAGACACAAATACAAACTATTCTAACAAGGAAGAAAAGGGAGGGACTGTCTATAAAGACTGTGGTGGATGTACTAATTTACCAGTTTCAATTTTTTTGAAATACATGTGTAGAAGATGGAAGCAAAAGAAAGGAATTGAGAATTAATATAAAAGGATGCAGTTCTGTAAGAATGTCAGAAGTACTAAAGCTTTGGCTAAGCAGACTGATAACAAATGCTAACTGAAATTAAAGAAGCTTTTTATTTTAAGCTATAAAAAGAAGAGGATCAAAGAAGGGATAGGATTGCTGCTGGGGTAAATGGAAAGAAGGCTAAACTACTCAATGCTTTTTATTTTTTCTGCCAAGGAACAAGATTTTTGTACTGCGGATAGAACAAAAATTATTAACAGAGAGTTACAACACAACAAAAGTTAAGAAGGGACCCTAGTGAAAGAACTGATGAATATGATTGCTGAGCATTGCTCAAAGGAGTTTCCTTGACAGGAGTATCCAACAAGAATAAAATCACAGGTCTGGGGGGAAAAACAGTTTTAATACAAATATCTTTTCCCATTTGACAGTTTCAGTTTTTATTGTCTTCATTGTTTTTATTAATTTTAATTTTTATTACTTAAAAGATATTATTTATTACTATATTATAATCCATTGCTTATATGTTATGATTCATTTCATTTTTATTATTTTAAAAGCAAAAGCTTTTAAAATTTTGTGTAATTGAAATTTCCTGTTTTTCTTTTTTATGACCTACTCCATCCCTTCTTTGGTTAATAATTTCCCTCCTTTCCATAGTGATGAAAAACTTATTTCATGAAGAACAATGAGGAGCTGGAGCAAATGCAGAGGAGGGTAACCAAGATAATTAGATGACTGGAAAGCATGCCATAGAGGGATTAGCAGAAAGAACTGAGAATTTTTAGCCTGGAAACAGGAAACCACATGGAAGTGGAATTAGATTTGATCTGCTTGGCCATGTGGGGGCCAAGGGAGAGATGGATGGAAGCTGTTGAGAGGCAGATTTAGGCTCAATGTTAGGGAAGTCTTCTGTGGCATGTGTCAGCAACATGTCTTATCTCTTTAGGAACTGGAAGGTTGCTGAGGGTCTCCATAGAAGAAACTGAACTGAAGAAACTTTTTATGGAAGTAGTAATGTCCCGCTAGTGCTCTGGAGAAGGATAAAGACACACAAAATATCAGGGGATAGGACAAGATTTGTGTGTGGGGACAACCCAGTCTAGTCTTTTCTCCTTTTGCCTCTTTCCAGTTTCTGATGGAAGAGACTATTAACCTTCCTTTCCATTCCATCCCATACAGCCAGGAGCAGAAGAGAAACAAATTTCGGTGGCCTCTGCCAGCTACTTGTTGCCTACAGTAATGCCATGGAGCTGCTGCAGTTTGAGCTCAAAGCAGTGGGGGAAGAGCTGGGACAGATCTTGGATTGTTGGCTACTGCCAACAGAGGTAAGAACTTTGGGGTAGAGATGAGATGAAGATGTGGTAGAGAAACAGACCAAAAAGCAGAGTCAGGAAGGGAGAAGGATTAGATCTCAGCAGCTATTGAGTCTGAACCAAGAGACTTTCCCAAAACCTAGCTTTTTCCCCAATTTGACCATCGTTTGTGGAGTAATCTCAACAATTTCCAAATGCAAAGTTCCTTTCCTTAATTTTGCCCAGAATTAGCTGATATGGGAAGAAGTTTGGGGGTGATGATTGGGCAACACATTCCATTTGAAGGAAAATTTTGGCTGTGTTTTAACAAACCATGTGGCCACTGAAAAGTCCATTACCTGAGTCTTATGAATGAGACTGGTGGACAGATAGCAAAAGGTTTCCTATGTATTGGGACTGAGGGCTTTAGAAGTTGGTCTACTTTTTACATTTGGATCAATTATTTTATTTCTATAACCCCAGATTACTGTTAAACCTCAGGCTAGAGACAACTGCACCAAGAAACCAGAGAAATTAGAGGTTGGAAGGGGAGGAGATAGAATAAGAGTTTATAGGCTGAACTCTATTGAACAGATAGAGATGCTGGTCTTTGGGAAAACTTATGCAAGCAAACCTGTGAAACAATTTGACTGGTGACTTGAGTGTAGTGCCACCTGGTGGAAAAAATTATATATTTCCCTCCCTTGCCAGTTAATCAATTAATCAATCAACAACCTGTTTTGGGGTAGGTTTACAGAATGCAGAACATGGACCTGTGAAGGTTCCTAATGGTACCGAAGCACGTTCAAAGTTTCCTGAGGTGCCCATCAAGTGCACATAAAACCATGACTTTCTGTTGAGCATCCTAATGATTGACTGTACAAAGGTGAAGGTGGTAGTGAATGGTTCCTCAACAAGAGGTAGGATGACCATTTTGGGTGTGTTCCTGTTAAAGGTTGGGTTAGACTGGAAATTTTCTGAGGGCTCTTTCAATTCTGAAATTCTGTGATTCTGAGGAATCACCTATCCTAAACTTTGAAGAAAAAAAATATTGAAAGACAGAGATGAAGAAGGTGAGACTGTATTCCAGCACTGAGGTTAGAGGTGGAATAGCCAGTTTGCCTGAAGTATAGAGTGTGGCAAGAAAATAAGTGAAGTAGGTCTCAAAATGCAGGTTGGAATGAAATAGTAGAGGGTCTTAAATGCTAAGTAAAATAATTTTCATTTTACTCTATAAGTAATAGGGAGCTTAGGGCAGCTAGGTGGTAAAGTGCATAGAGTACCAACCCTGAATTCAAGAGGACCTGAGTTCAAATCTGGCCTTAGACACTTATTACCTGTGTGACCCTGGGCAAGTCCCTTAACCTGGCTGCCTCAAAAAAAAAAAAAGTAATAGGGAGCCATTGAGTTTTTTGTTTTTTTTTACATCGGGAGAGTAATATGATTAGAATTGTGTTCACAAGATTTTTTTTTTTTTGGCTTGTACAGAGAGTGGTTTGGAAAGAGGAGAGATTAGAGGTAGGGATACATATTTTGTGACTATTACAATACTCCAGGCAAAGGATGATGAAGGCTTATCATCATCAATGCTCAGGTGATGGCAGTTTGAATGGAGAGAGGGAACAAATTGGAGAAATGTTGTGGAGGTGGAATGAGTAGGACTGGGCCACCAGTTCAATGTGGGGAATGAGGAAGAGAAAAAAGTCAAAAGTGATTCCAAGTGTCTGCAGTGGGAACTCAGAGCAGACTGAACCAAAATTCTTGACTCCACAAAGAACCCAACAAAGAAACTATATCAGGTCGAACGGGAATTCCTTTGAGCACCCTTTGAAGGGGAGAAAAGGAACTTTCAAGTAGTTAGGAACTATGAGTTACCCTTTAACACATGTGCTCTCTGAGCGCCCATTTTCTCTCAGACTCTGTATGTACTTGTGAAAGAGTATATGCATATATACATATATCTTATATGTACATTGTATATATGTATATATATACATATACATGTATATAGGTATACTTTTATATATGTATTTATATTACATTGTATTATATTTATATTACATTACATTACATTACATTATATTACATTATATTATATTATATTATATTATATTATATTATATTATATTATATTATATATTATATATACTTTGGGCAGGGGAAAGTTGGTACCAACCGTTTTTCCATACCACTTTGATAAGTATCCACTCTGAAAGCTAACAAAATTGATTCTCATCAGATAGTCTTGGGAGTAAGAGTGTTTTAGACTGGGGGGGGAGGGCTTGCAAAAAAAGATATTCCCTAACTCTTCACAGATATCCCTAGACCCTGAGGAGCTGAACTCTGGGATCCCAACTCATCAATCCAAGGAAGACTTGAGATAAGTGTCTCAGAGCATGGGTCCCATTAGACATGATCTATCATTCCAGGCCATGCAGTCTTTTTAAGATCCTGATTCTGTCATCTAAGTCATTAGCTATCTCTTCCAGTTTTGTGTAGATTCAGTAAGCATGCCTCCATGCCTTTGTTCAAACCATTGACAAATATATTGAATAGAGCAAGGGACAAAGTCATTTAATCTCTCTGGACCTCAGCTTCAATATATGTAAAGTGAGGGATAATAAAAATCACAGGATTTACAGCTGGAAGGGACCTTAGAGATCAGCTCATTCAACCTCCTCATCTTAACAGCTGAGAAAACAGATTTGCCCTTTTCACCTCATCGGAGTGATGTGAGGATTAAATAAGATCATGGATATGACAGCAGTTCAAAGGAAGCAGGAGAAAGAGTGGGGACTTAAGAGCAGAGAGACATAGGTTTCTAAGTCCTGGCTCTAGCTTTCTTTGTGACCTCAGGCTTCTGTCTGTAAACATCCTCTGTAAAATGAGGGAGGCTGGACTAGATCTCTTGAGGTGCCCTCCAGCTCCAACATTGTATGTTCTATTTTGTAAATTCCCTTCTAGCTGTTACATTCTCAATACTATGTCTTGTTTTCTTGTAGTCTTAAGGTCCCTTTCAGCTGACATTTTGTACACTTAAGAGCTCTTTCCAGTTTTAATTTTCTATGAAAAAATCTATGATAAAGTATAAAGCTCTGTCTGGATAAAAGAGATTATTGTTAAATACACAGCCCAACTCAAAACAAGGGAATTTGTGATATCACACTCTCATACTACCTATCTGAGCTTCCCTTGTCCACCCTGAACATGGCCCCTCAGAGCCTGGTGAATCTACCCTTACAGAATCTTAAAAGTAAGAGGACAAATCTGACTCACTCTCAAACAAGTTATCTGCTAGGCTTTGGGTTTCCAGGGCAACAGGGATCCAAGCTCCAGGCCCAAAAGAGCTTCTCAGACTCAGTAGATGACTGTAGTCCTTCTTGTGGGTTGGGGGACATGCTGAGGCAGAGAGCAGCAACTGAGGAAGGCAGTTGGACAACACACCAGTTCAGGAGTTTGAGACAACTCAATGCCTTGTAGTGGCACCTAGATTTCAATTAGATGTTCCATAATACCTGTGGGGGAGCAGTTAGGTGGCACGGTGAATAGAGTGCTGGACCAGGAATCAGGAAGACTGATCTTCCTGAGTTCAAATCCAGCCTCAGACACTTACTAGCTGTGTGACCTTGGGCAAATCACTTAACCCAGTTTGCCTCAGTTTCCTTATCTATAAAATGAACTGGAAAAGGAAATGACAAACTACTCCAGTATCTTTGCCAAGAAAACTCCAAATGGGGTCACAAAGAGTTGGACATGACTGAAGTGACTGAATGATAACAAATACCTCTGTGACTTTAGTTCAAGTAATTTAACTTCTCTGGGACTCTGCAAAATTAAGAGGTTGGACTAGAGGACCCTTAAGGTCTCCTTCAGCTCAAATCCCATGGTCATTTGCTTATAAGCTAAGAAAAATAAAAGGATCAAATAGAAACATCCAAATGGGCAGCCTTTTCCTTTTCTTGAGCAAAAGATTGGATGTTGAAAGACTTTAGATCTCTTACCAATACCATGATCAATTACAAAGCCATAGGACTGATGATGAAGCATGCTGCCCCCTCTTGACAGAGCGGCGATGGACTCACAATGCAGGGCAAGACAGACATGTTTAGGCACAGCCAACGTTTTGCTTGTCTGTTCATATTTGTTACAAGGACTTTGTTTTGCCCTGTCCCTTCTCTAATAGAAGGTGGGTAGGAGGACAAAGGTGCAGAGAATAGCACCAAAAAAAGTATAAAGTGAGGCTGGTGTATACTCAGACCCCATCAGCCTGTTTGGCCAATGCAGCCTGTCTACATGGAGAGCTTGGAAAGCTTGTTTCTGGGAAAATCATGATGACATATAATAGAAGCATGTTGGAAATATTGTGGAGTATATAAAGAGCTTCTGTGACTAGTTCAGGTGGGCTAAGCACATAATGAAGGGAAGGCTCTCTGATGGGCTTTGGAGGCATTCATAGAGGCCTGTCAACTTCAGCTTCTTCCTCTTTAACTTTCTTTGCCCAATTTGTACACGGATCTCAGTGACTCTGCCAGAATGCCCAATAAGCGGAGGAATACTTAGAACCTTCTCCCCTTCTAAGGCTATAAGACTGGTGAGAAATGGGCATTGGTCCTTAGCCTGTTCATTCATTCTTCTGCTCTAGATGCAAGGGAGTAGAGTCTTCACCCTTGGTCAAAAAAGTGAGCAACAAGAAAACTGAGTGTTGAGATCCAGGTTGAGTTTAATGGTCCAAGAAGAAAAGAGTGCTCTTTGGGGGTGACCTTTGGTACCAAAGCCCAGAAAAAGGGCTTACCTAGCAGTCATGCTGTAATCGAACATGAACTTGGTAGAAACAATGTGATATGGGATTTGAGCTAAGTGTTGAGCTTACTCACCTTAAGACCAAGGTAATGTTGAGGATAGGATGCTCCTGAGATATTGGGGAAAATGCTTGTATGTTTGTTCTTATTATATCTGTGAAATAAATATCACTTTGGAAAACCTACCCAATTTTAAGTGGTTGGATGGAATTGGGATGCTAGTGACTGACCCTTAACAATGGGTAGAAAACGGACAGTGGGGACTTGAGCCAATGGTGGCAGAGAGATGAAATATCCCATGATCTCCCCTGGGCACCCTGATTCTGCGGGAGGGTCAGAGCGTGCACACTACATGTAAAGCATCATGTAGCGTAAAACTGGGACCTTTGCATTTGCAGAGACTTTTGGAGAGATTCTCTACCAATGTATATACCTTAGCTTGCAGAATCTTTGGAGAAATTGGCAATTTTTTTAGGTTGTAATTATACAGCCATTTTCTGGTGTGTATTCCCTTATTAAGTCAGCTCCACTGAGGTAATTTTTGTAAACTTTGAATTTGTTGATTCACTGAATATTTAAATATCGAGACTTGCTATATTACTGGATTCTATGTAAGTATTGATATTAAGTCTAATGTGAGACATATGGAATTTACAATACTAGAATGCTAGTTCCTAGTTGAGAAATTGTTCATATTTTTCTTTTTGCATTTAAACAGACCTAAATTGCTTGCCTTATTATGAGATCTTTGTGTCCTGCAAGTACATAGGGTAAAGTTTGCCTGTGTCCCTGAAAATTCCAACTAAGCAACTGGTAATGTTTAGTTCCTTGAGAGGCTTACCTGTCTTTGGGACTTATTTTACTTCGTTTGCTATTTTCACTATCTGAGCCTATTTGTCTTATTAAGTAAGTTTCCAATCTCATTGAGATTGCCCTTGAAGTGGCAGACATTCATTGAGGGAAATTGCAGGTGCCTTTGGAATAAGGGCGCAGAGTAAATTTGCATGTACTTTTAGTAGTATTGCCATATAGAGACCTCTTAGGGAAGTTTTGGTGTACCCTGTATAGAAAAAGACACTTAGAAATTGTATTCAGATCCCAATTAGATGGCTTTATGCACTGAATCACGGCAAAGTTTTTACCCACGACAGGCGGTTTCTCATCGACTTTCAGTCTATCTGAGGCTGAAGCTAAGTGTGTTGAAACCAACTCTTATGGGGCTCACAAAAGCCAATTGTTGTTAAATTTTCAGTGTGAGCATTTGGAAATCAGCAAATGCTACAAATCAATGTATACATTTTTTCTTCACCCGGAGAGCTGGTTGTTAAACATTTATCAGTACACTAAAGACCTTATGACAGCTAAGTGGTACAGAGCACTGAGCCTGGAGTCAGGAAGACCCGAGTTCAAATTTGACTTTAGATACTTACTAGCTTTGTGATTCAGGACAAGTTATTGAATCTTTGATTGCCTCAATTTCTTCAATTGTAAAATAGGGAAAATAATAGTACCTACCTTGTTGTTGTGTGGCTCAAATAAGATAATATTTATAAAGTGCTTAGCATAGTACTTGGCACATTTTAGATGCTTAATAAATGCTTTTTTCCTTTTCCTTCCCTTCCTTCAAGTCTCTAAATTCCTGTGTAGAAAGTCCTACTGAGATTTAAATAGGGTCACAGTTTTCCTGAGACAGGAAGCTTAATTTTCTTTTTCTTTAGGAGTTACACAATGATTTAACCTATTCTGTGTGATCCAGAAGGGAGAGGGGAGGGGAAGTGTGGCTCTAGTGAAACCAGGGAAAGGTAAAGTACTTCCAGCTCCCTAGGGCCTAAAGCAATATGCAGGTATCAAGTCAAGTCAGTTTGGTTTCTCATCTGAGAGGGAGGTGGTGATGCCTAGTCAACCCCAGGTCCCAAACCCTTTTTAGGAGAGTGGAAAGCACCACATGAGTGGGGAAGCTCAATAAAGCCCAGCTTTTTTGTTTTTATTTTTTCAGAGACAAGAAGCAGATTTTCTTTCCTTTTTCTTTTCTTTTCTTTTTTTTTTTTTTTTTTTGCCTTTGGCTTGAGAAAGGCCATTCAAGTACTGAGTCAGCAGTAATCTCTGGTAAATTTTGTGAAATGTTCCTTGTTGGTGTTCCAGACTCCCATTACAAAAGAAAAGGAGAAAAAAATGAGGATCATTGAGGTATCTTTTTTTTTAATTGAGAGAAAAGAATAGAAAGAAAACCAGTCTCAACCAGGACAGTTTTGAAAACTACAGCTTGATCTTATTATATAGTTAAAAAGAAATGCAAGACATACATAATAAAGACCTGTAGTGTCATGTACAATCCCTTTTTTTCTGATCTACTATGTACATGCAAATGCGAGTTCTATTTGGTGTTTGTTAAGTTCAAAAGAAAAAGAAAAAAATTTAAAATAAAAAGAAAGAATGGGAGGTGGTGGAGACAGTGGAATGCACTTGATGACTAGCTATATACCATGTGACTTTGTGCGTGGCACAATTAGACTACACTAGATTGGATCAACTTTGGTCATTGAGAATAAGTGAAAAGTTGAAATTATAGGTATTGTTGTAAATGGAGAGGTCACCTGGTATCATAGCAGGAGTAGTGGATTTGGACTCAGAAGACGTGAATTTGAATCCTAGCTTTGCTATTTGCTACTTGTGTGACGTTGGGCAAGAATCATTACTAGTTGTAAAACTTTGGACAGATTGCTTCACCTCTCTGAATTTGTTTCTTCATCTAGAAAATGGGAAGAAGGGGCTAGGTGGCACAAGGGATAGAGTACTGGCCCTGAAGTCAGGAGGTCCTGAGCTCAAATCTGGCCTCAGACCAAACACTTGACACTTACTAGCTGTGTGACCCTGGGCAAGTCACTTAACCCCAATTGCCTAAAAAAAAAAAAAGGGAAGAAGAAGAATATTTGTCCTGCCTACCTCATTAGGGCTGTTGTGAGGAAAGTGATTCATAAACCTTAAAAAAACATAGAAATATCATCAATTATCATTATTATTTTTCTTATGACAGCCTGGTTCCCTGGAGAGGGTAGCAGTGGGTCACCTTGGCCTATAGTCCCTGAAGAAGGATTTGAAGTCAGAAGAACTGAGTTTAAATCTTGGCTTTCCTACTTACTGACCATGTGACTCAGCCTCAGTTTCCTCATCTATGAATGAGGTCGGGTCAAACTAGATGGTTTCTAATGATTCTTTTAGCTTTAAATCCTAAAACCAGGCAGAAGTAACCATTATCCCTGCCTTCAGATGCCCTTCCTTCCCACTTTACTCTGAACACTGCAATACACAAACAAACAATTTTTAAAAACAGAAACAAAAACAATTCTTCTCCCACTGAATTAATCAACAGCTCTTGCCCAGCTACACCTTGGTAGCTTGAGAGAACTTGCAGCAGCACCTTGGTTACTAGGTGAGGCTGGTTGGTGGCCAGTACCTCTGGAAGTCAGTGGTCCTGGTGGGAAGGCAGAGGTGTACATAGGGTAGATGGGACGGGGCAGAGCATTCAGTATTGTAGTTGTTGAGGAAAGAGCTGATAAGTAGCCATAGCTCCTAAAAAACTGGAAAAAGTTCTCATTAGCCAAGTCCTTGACACTGTCAAATGCTTCCACATCAGAAATGGACCTGATTTTATCAATAGAAATTATATTAAAGGAAATGCTTTATCATATGCCTGGTCATTGCACCCTAAAGCCCACAGGGGTTTTTCTATCTGATCTGTAGCTGAAATTACCATATGCATCATTCAGTCATTAGAATTGTCAACTGGACCAGAACCAGCCTCTAACCTGTGAGTAGCCAGAGCCAAACAGAGCAGGCCAGAGACAGGAGAGTCAGGATGCAAAACAGAAGTTTAATTAATTTCAGAATGAGGAAAATAACATATGCATATGGAAGCCTCCCCTCCTAAGAAGGAGGGCTTAACATGCTGTACTAAATGGAGGTCTTATATACATCCTAGGCTGAACCATGACATAATCATTTTTAGATGTTGAGATAGTTCTCATGGTTAGCATTTCTTGGAACAATATAGGCATTTTTGGGCCCTGTGGGAACAGTCATTGTCTCAAGTCTTGGGGGTCGTGACCACACTGCAGGCACAGAACCACAGTTCTATGCAGAGTGCAGTACCTGTCAGTGACAAGGAGCAGGGATTCTGAACATGTGATGGATGGGAAATAAGGGGAGCTAAATTCTTTAGTGAACACCTGGTGCTGGTCTAAGCAATACCCTTTGCCAGAAGGTGATATCAACCTGAGCACAAAGGATTGTTGTTATGCCAAGTTCAGGACACAGCCTGCTTGCTGGGCCTTAGCTCTCGAAAACAGGGTATCTCTGCAATATTTTGACAGAATGCAAACTCTTAGAGAGCAGGGAGCTATCTTGCTTTTCTATTTGTATCCCCAGCACTTAGCACAATGCTTTGCACAGAATAAGTAATAAGTGCTTTATCATTTATTCTTAAGTAAGGTTCACCATTATCCACTTGGTTTTCAGTTTGACAAGGTATCTTGGCCCCTGGAGGAATGTGGTAAGGGGATAGAGTGATAGGGTGATATGCCCTGGGTATTGCTTCAAGCAATAACCTGAAGACTGGGGCAGATAACTATAGAAAGTGACCAAACTTTATATATGTGTGGGTCGAATTCAGGCACCCACATATTTAGGTCATACACAAGACTATAAACAGAGAGACACAGAAGGAGTTTCAGATTATCATGAAAAGGACAAGTGGTTTATAATTTAGCAATCATAAAGTTCAGATAAAGGGACACTTGTGAAGAGTGGGGAAGAGGAAAGGTATATTGAAGGGGGCAAATAACCATTTAGATTTAAATTTTTGACATCAAAGCAGTAAGTGACCTTAGAACACAGAATCAGAGAAACCTCAGAGGTTGCTTAGTTTTGCCTGTAACTGAAATAGAAATCCTCCATACAGCCTCTGGGAAAGTGGCCATACAACCATTTTCTCTGGTCATTGGAGATCACCTAGTCCAACCACATCACCTCTCATAAATGGAAAAGACTTTAGGACAGAGTATAGAATGACAGAACTGGGAGGGACTTTAGAGATCATCTGATCCAATCCTTTCATTTGCCAGAGAACATTATTAGGGCCTAGAGAGAGAAAGTGACTTTCCTAAAGCACTTTGTTTTTGTTGTTTTTTTTAGTGAGGCAATTGGAGTTAAGTGACTTGCCCAGAGTCACACAGCTAGTGATTGTTACATGTCTGAGACTGGCTTTGAACTGAGGTCCTTCTCACTCCAGGGCCTGTGCTCTATCCACTGTGCCACTTAGCTGCCCCCCTATTTGAGTTTGATACTACTGTAATGTTTCTTAAAGACATTTTTAAGTCTCCATCAACATCTAGAATACTGCTTTGGGCATAGTTGATACTTGGCAAATATTTGTTCAGTTCAATTCTACAAACATTTGCTCTATTCTAATTTTTAGGGAAGTATTTTCTTCAATGAGCTTTTGGACTTCCTTTTCCATTTGGACAATTCTGCTTTATAAGGCATTCTTCTCCTCACTGGCTTTTTGGCCCTCTTTTGCCATTTGGGTTAGTCTATTTTTTAAGGTGTCATTTTCTTCAGAAATTTTTTAGGTCTCCTTTAGCAAGCTGTTGATTTGTTTTTCATGATTTTCTTGCATCATTCTCATTTCTCTTCCCAGTTTTTCCTCTGCTTCTCTTACTTGCTTCTCAAAATTCTTTTTGAGCTTTTCCATGGCCTGGAACTGATTCATATTTTTCTTGGAGGCTTTGGATGTCGGGGCTTTGACTTTGTTGTCTTCTTCGGGTTGTATGTTTTGATCTTCTTTGTCACCAAAGAAAGATTCTATGGTCTGATTTTTTTTGCGCAGTTTGCTCATGTTCCCAGCCAATTACTCAACTTTTAAACTCTTTGTTAAGGTAGGGATCTGCTTCCATTGTGGAGAATGTACTGTCCCAAGCTTTGGGATTTTGTGCAGCTGTTTTCAGAGATACTTCTAGGAACCTGGAAATTTTCAGTTCTTCTAAGGTGGTACGATCAAGGGTGAGGTGTTTACTCCTTTCCTGGATTGTACTCTGGTCTATGAGTGAACTTGGAACTGTGAGGAGGATTCTCTCTCTACCGCCACTACAAGCTCTACCACGCCAGTGTTCCTCCTCACCCTAGGACCACCACCCAGAACTGTGACCCAGATCCAAACATGGGCAAAGCAAGAGATTGCTGCCTCAGCACCAACAAAGAGATCCCTGCAATCCCCTTCAGACCAGCCACCCAATTCCCCCTCTCTCTGTGGACCGGGAGCTCCAGAAGCAGCCACTGCCCCGGGGGTATGACAGGACTGGGGCTGGGACCAAGCTTCTCTCTCACCGTGGTCACAGACTTTTCCTATTGACCTTCTAAGTTGTCTTTGGCATTTGTGGGTTGAGAAGTCTAGAAATTGCCATAGTTGCCCGTGATTCAGTCCCCTGAGGCCTGCTCCAGGTTCACTGAAGCTTGGCCTTTGTCTGCACGTCCACACTGAACTGCTCTCCTCTCCCAGTCTGGCACAATAGATCTTTCCAATCAACCATCCAGGTTGTCTTGGGCTGGAAATTTGTTTCACCTTGTCTTTTTGTGGGTTCTGCTGCTCTAGAATTTGTTTAGAGCCATTTTTTGCAGGTATTTGGAGGGGTTTGGGAGAAAACTCAAGCAAGTCACTGCTTTTACTCCATCATCTTGGCTCCGCCCCCCTCTACAAACATTTATTAAGCTGTCTAAATAAACAGTCTTGGCCCTGAAGGTACTCTTATTCTAAATGAGGGGATACAACATTAATAAATAGATGAATTAATTAATGAGTAAATGAATAAATATGTATTTATGGAGCAGCTAAGTGGCACAATGGCTAGAGTGCCAGGCATGCAGTCAGGAAGACCACAGTTCAAATCCAGCCTCAGACACTTACTAGTTGTGTGACCTTGGGCAAGTCACTTAATTCTGCCTCAGTTTCCTCATCTGTAAAATGAGCTAGAGAAGGAAATGGCAAGCCACTCCAGTATCTTTGACAAGAAAACACTAAGTGGAGTCACAAGAGTTGGACATGACTGAAAAATAATTGAAGAACAAAACAACAAATATGTATGTATATTCACATACATATTCACATGTGTGTATATATGTGGGTATTTGTATACATGTAATTAAATACAAAGTATATGCGAAGTAACAAAATATTTTCAAGAAAGAGAGAGTGCTACTAATTGGAGGGATCTAAGGATAGAGAACCAACAAAGCTGAGACAATAAAGAAGTCTATCAGAGACATGGAGAACAATTTGTGCAAAGGCACATGTGGGAGATTATGCATGTATGGAGAAAACCTAGCAGGGCAATTTTACTAGAATGGTGGAGTAATATAGAGGGGGTTGTTGAAAAATGAACAAATGAGCTGGGTGAGGTGGCAAATACTTTGTAGTCACTGCTACTGGGATGACTGGGGCTGGTGCATCACTTGAGCTCAGGACTTCTGAACTGCAGTGGGCTAAGCTAGTCAGGTGTCCACACTAAGTCCAGTACCAATATGGTGAGTTCCTTAAGGTAGGGGGGAGACCAGGCGTCCTAAGGAGGAACGAACTGACCAACGTCAAAAACAGAGCAGGTGAATGTTTCTGTTCTGACCAGCCATGAGATCGGACCTGTGAGTGTCTGACTACCAGTAATGTAGGGAGAGCCAGTTTCAAAAAAATAAAAATGACAGAGTGGAGGAATGAACAAATTAGAGAATGTACAAATGAATGGTAGGTTAATTGCCTAGCTGAGTTGAGAACCCTGAGGGACTAAGACTCTGCCAAGGGAGTGCAGGCCAGGAAGTGGTGCGGTGGGGATAGATTACACAGTAAAAGAAAGGTGGGGTAGTATATATTGGATTGTGTTAAGGAGAAGAGGACTATAGCAGGCAAACTTCTTGTGTCTGTTCAAGAAAGTATTCCACCTTCTAAAGCAGATGTACCAAAAGCAGAGGCAGGCCACAAGCTGCCAACAAAACTGAGTGTAGCCCAACCTGATTAAATTCTAATTGGGAAATGTTTAATAAAATAAATAAAAATACAATATATATTAATTTATGGTTTTCTAAGTTAACATGCAGGCTTCCATTTGTATTTGAAGTTTTTTTTTTGTTTGTTTTTAGGTAATTGGAGTTAAGTAACTTGCCCTCAGTCACACAGCTAGTAAGTGTCAAGTGTCTGGTCTGAGGCCGGATTTGAACTCAGGTCCTCCTGACTCCAGGACTGGTGCTCTATCCACTGTGCCACTTAGCTGCCCCCCTATTTGAGTTTGACACTACTGTAAAGCCTATTCCACTTCTAACAGTATATAATGTATGTTCTAACATTCTATAGTTCCATGTTCTAAAGGTCCCTTCTTTCAGCTCTAACATGCTGCACTCCAAAAGTCTATGTTCTATGATGCTTTTCAATTCTAACGTCCTATGACTCCATGACTTCGCAGTTTTGCCAAGGTAGCACTGGGACTAGATCTTTGGATAGCACCTGCTCTTATTTTCTGCAAAGTATCATGGCCAGTAAGAGGGTAGAGAAAGTCAGATTAAATTACTGGGGTGGTCTAAAATGGGCCTTTAGGCCCAGAAAGGGTGCATGTGTTTTTGTTTTTCTTACAGTATCATTTTTTGTCGATTGTTTTTAACACTGTAAAGTTGGTAGATTTCTTTTTTTTTTTTTTTAGCCAGGCAATAGGGTTAAGTGACTTGCCCAGGGTCAGGTCACAAAGCTAGTAAGTGTTATGTGTCTGAGGCCGGGTTTGAACTCAGGTCCTCCTGAATCCAGGGCCGGTGTTCTATCCACTGCGCTACCTAGCTGCCCCCAAAATTGGTAGATTTCAAAGAAAATAATAATGACATATAAAACTCTGTTAGTTATGAGCCAATATAGACTCTAATTAAAGAACTACCAATTACCTATTTAAAAGAGAATATAATTATATTTAATACAATTGTTAACAAGTATTTATTTCATGTTCAGTGGTCACACAATTATGATTTGTGACCTGAGCATTTCAAGTAAGTCCCACCATTACTTTCTACACTTTGTCAGTATGGCATGCAATCTCATTTTATTCTTTAAGAATAAATCTTTTCTCTTCCTATTCCATGTTTCACTTGTATAGCAGGCAGTATATGTTTGTTTTATTTTGTGCTTACACATTAATACAAATCCTGTAAAGATTTTTAGTGAGAGAGAGTTCCCTTCCCTCCTTTCTTTTTCCTTTCCTTTCCTCTCTTTTCCTCTCCTCTCTCCCTCTTCATCCTCTTCCTTATTTGCTGGGAGTTCTGAATTGTTTTTCCCCCACAGGGTCCCAAACCCCGGCTACCAAACAGAGTGATGTATGGTGTGAGCACCCGTGTTTACGTGTTCAGTCATTTCCAAAGGAGTGAGCAGAGAAGGTAAAATCCTCAGGGGTCTGGACCTCCTGACTAAAATGTTCTGCTGTTTGAGACTTAATCCAGTCCTGACCTCTAAGTCACCTTCAGCTGTAGCTGCTGGTGCTGCTGGTGCTCAGTGAGCTGCCAGACTGAGGTGGGGCTGTAAAGGAGGGAGAACCATGAATGCTAAGGATTCAGTTCCCCAGCTGGGGATGAGCACCAAGCTCCAGTCAGAACTGAGCAGGCCCTCCTTGAGTCAAAGTCATTGACAGAGATGGATGTCATTTCTTCTATATGCCTCCTTCTCTCTTTGGTGACACCAACACCATCCTGGTGCAGGCCTTTATCACCTCAAGCCTGGACTATTGCAATAGCCAGCTGATTGGCCTCCCTGCCTCTCGTCTCCCCCACTCCAGTCCATCCTCCATTCAGATGTCAAAGTAATCTTCCTAGAGCACTAGTTTGACTATATCACCCACCCCGCCCCCACCATTTGATAAACTCTATTGGCTCCCTAACACCATCAGTATCAAATAGAAAACTCCTGCTTTACCTTTGAAAACGCTTCATAACCTGGTCCCTTCCTATCTTTCCAGTTTTCTTACAAACCTTGCTCCCTTCTGTGTGCTCTGTGATCCAGTGACAATGGCCTCTTTGCTATTCTTCAGATAGAATGCCCCACCTCCGGGCATTTTCCCTGCCTTTTGTCAAGTTTCAGCTATGGTCCTCCTGTCTGCAAGAAGCCTTTCCCAATCCTCCTTAATCTTAGTGCCTTCCCTCTGTTGGTTATCTCCAATTTATCCTGTATAGGTCTTATTTGTGCATAGTTGCTTGCGTTTTGTCTTCCCCGTTAGACTGTGAGCCCCTTGAAAGCAGGGACTGGCTTTTTGTGTTTGATGTTGTTGTTTGTTGTTTCGTTTGTTTTGTTTGGTTTGGTTTGGTTTGGTTCTGCCTTTCTTTGTCTCCCTAGCACTTAGCCTGGAACACAGCAGGCATTTATTGAACGCTTATTTACTTATTGATTTCTAATGGGCTCCAAGCCTTCCTTCTCTTCCTTCATTTCTCTGTCTTCTGGAGGCCTCTAGCTCTCTCCTTGATTGATTACTCCAAGCACTTTTCCCGTCTTTCTAATGCTCTCCTTGAGACACATATAAGGTGGTAGACAGAGACCTAGATATGGAGTCAGAAGATCAAGATCTGAATTTCAGCTCTGCTTCCTATTTCTTGTGTGGCTTTGGGCTAATCTCTGTGTCTTTTTACCTTTCTCTGGGGCTTAGTTTCCTCATCTGTGTGACAGGAATTGATTAGATGATCTCTAGAGGCTCTTCCAGCTCAAAATCCCATGATCCTACATCAGCTCCTCTGGCAGCAGAAGGAATAGCGCAAGCAGCTAGACATATTTTCCATCATACTTCAGAACTGCTCAGCACAGCTCCGGGATGGGGGAGGTTCAAAGGCATCTCTCCAGGTGGTGATGTAGTTGCAGTATCAGCAGCTCCTAAGGACAATAAAGTAGCTTCACAATACCCTGAAGGAGTTGCATCCTCTGCCTGGATCTGGCTTGGGAGCATAATTTTTTAATTTATTATTTATTTTTAACGTTTATTTTTAATTTTGAGTTCCAGATTCTCTCCTTCCCTCCTTCCCATCCTCCACCCACAGAGAAGGCAAACAATAAGATATCAATTATCCATGTGAAATCATGCAAAACATATTTCCATATTAGCCATGTTACAAAAAAAGGCAAGAAAAATAAAGTGAAAAAATTATACTATTTGCACTCAGAGTTCATCACTTCTCTCTGGAGGCATTTTTCATCATGAGTCCTTCAGAATTGTCTTAGATCATTGTATTGATCAGAGTAGCTAAGTCTTTCACAATTGATCATCATTACAAGATTGCTGTTATTGTACACAGTGATTTCCCAGTTTTTCTCACTTTACTTTGTATCAGTTCATATAAGTCTTCCCAGGTTTTTCTGAAACCATCCTGCTTGTCATTTGATCCTGCTTGTCAAATGACGAGCATTTCTTATAGCATAATAGTATTCCATCACAATCATATACCACAACTTGTTCAACCATTCCCCAATTGATAGGCATCTTGGGAGCATCTCCTACACAAGCTAGGGCAGACTCAACAGTCATAGGCAACCAGACTTTCCAGGGAGCCTTGCCTCAGTTTCTCCCAGAGAAGAATAACAGAAAAAACTTCATCCCAAAACAGGGGCTGATGTGGAAGACATTATTATAGCATAAAAAAGAGTCCTGGACTATATAAAATCTTGGTACTAGGATCATTTCTACCACTGATCTACCATGTGACCTTGGTTAAATGACATTCCTCTGGGCTTCAGTTTCATCCTCTAGTAGGCTATATGTGGAAATTGTAATACCTACCCTATTGACCTTATGTGGTTGCTTTGAGGCTCAAATAAGAGAAAAGATGAGAAAGTACTTTTAGGTTATAGTGATCCCTTGGAAACTTGGATATTTTTGTTATTATGGGCCTTAACAGGACAACATCTAGAGACCAACCAGCCTGGTCATTAGAAGCTGAAAGTGATGTTTCCATAGGGGTGATTGATTCTGGCCACAAAGAGAATAAAATGATGTCATCAACCAAGGGAGGCAAGATGGTCTAGTGTAAAGAGCCCTGGAATAG
This sequence comes from Vombatus ursinus, assembly GCF_900497805.2. NCBI lineage: Eukaryota > Metazoa > Chordata > Mammalia > Diprotodontia > Vombatidae > Vombatus > Vombatus ursinus. Next base: position 1,472,586 of record NW_020954564.1, read on the forward strand.
GATTCAGAGCATTTGTGCTCAAATGCAAGTCACACAGTCTTTTATAGCTTGTGTAACCTTGGGCCTCAGTTTCTTCATATATAACTTAAGGGAAATTGAATGAGGTGCCCCCTAAGTTCCCTTATAGTTCTAAATCTAGGATCAATGATGATCAACTCTGTCTCACTGGGGGTAGGCATATCATCTCAGGCCGGCTGTCTCGCTGGGAACCTAGGGAGGACTTCCCTCCCACAACCTGTCATTATCCTGCTAAATCTCTCCACCCTACCCCTGTCCCCAACCTGACAACAAGTGATCATCAGTCAGCATATTCTTATACAATTCAATCTCATTTTGATATTAGCCAAAAGGAAAAAAAAAATCACAGAATTCCCTTTCACTGGAAGAGTTTAAGTTGAGTCTGGATGACAACTGGACAGAAGTGTTCTAGAGGGGATTTCTGAATGTGGTAGGACTAGATAATGGCTAAAGGCCTGTCCCACTTTAAGATTCCATTATTCTTTGCTACCAAACAATACTAGAATCATGAGATCATAGATATAGAACTAGAAGAGTCCTCTGAGGCCCTCTAGTTTACCCCCTTATCATTTGACAAATGAGGAAACTGAGGCCTAGGGAAGTTAAATGACTTGTCTAAGTAATATCAGAGATAGAACTCGAATGTAAGTCTTCTGACACTAAAGCCAGTATTCTTTCCATTGTCCCACTAACTATTTACACATTTATGTAGCTATAGTACAGTTTACAAAGCATTTTTCCATCCATTCGAATCCTGGCTCTATAATTTATTATTCATGTAATTTCGGGCAAGTCAATGCACCTCTGAATCTCTATTTTCTCATCTATTAAAAAAAAAATGAGAGGATTGGATTAGGAAGGCCCTTTCCAACTCTAAAGTCCTACGATCTCATTTAATTCTAATAATACTGTTATGAGGGCAGATAGAATTACCTGCATTTTACACATGGAAAGAAGTGACTTGCCCAAGGCCATCCAATGAGCTGGTGGCAAGGTCCAGGCTAGAATCCAGGTCTCCAGACTGCCAGTTCAGGGCTTCTTCTACTATAGACACTGCCCTTCACATCTTGCTCCCAGAATTACACCCCTTCCATGGGAGTACAGAAGGCAAGTATATGAGGGCTGACTCTAAAATACCCTTCTCATTCCTAGAATATTGTCAGCAAAGTCCCTGAGCACTGAGACAGGCAGTAAGACTGACTGCTAAGTGCTGTCTTGGGAGGAAGCTGGCAAATGTAAGATGTTTTAGGAGACGCCTGTTATCTCCACACTGTGAATTCCATCTGTTACCTTCCTGGCTCTTTTGTGGGTTCCTGAAACTCTCCCACCAGTGATTCTGACTGATTTCAATGACATTTGCTAATGAGGGCAGAGACAACCAACTGTGGTTGTCTTCCTTTCAACAATAGCAATGTGGTGGGCTCTCTAATCTTTCTGTAAAATGATGCCTGGAGAGAGTTGACTGCCTCATGGCTTGTATTGAAACCCAGTCATGAAGGGCTCATTTCTCCCCACCCCTAGTAGTTTCCCTGAATTAAAATGTAGAAAAACAGTGAGGTTTTGTACTTGACAAAATATGGCTCAAAAGCCAGGGGTTTTTTGTAGTTGTGGGCAGATGTACATAATAAAAGCAGGAATGTGGACCACAAGGGTTGAGGGCAGTAACCCTGCCCTCTTCACTTAGCTTTTATTCATGCTCAACTACATTTGCATGCCAATTAGGGAGAATTGGGGAGGGGGTGTGTGCTTTATAGCCTCAGCCTTTATACAGCTTCGGTGGGTTGGTTGTTTTGGTTTTTGTTAAAGTCTCTAAAATTGTCTTAGGGACATAACTTCTCCAAAAGGTGTTTAACAAAAGATACAAGATATTGCTAACCCTAAATCAGATAGTTACCTGGGACCAGGGACTTCGAATTAGCAACAGAAGCAGGCAGGCAAAAGAATAGACTTAATCTTGGCCTAGAAGCACTCTGGTTGCTTCTGTTAGCTACCCTTAACTAAGTGTGGTGACTCATAGACTCAGCAATGAACTAAAGTGCTTCCAGCCTACCCTTGCCAGAGAGAGGAACCTTAGCAGTTAAGAGTCAAGAACTCTGAAAATAACCCTAACAATTGGAAGTAAGGAGGAGCTCAGCACCAGATGATTATTGGAGATACCCAGCAGAAATAATGAGCCCAGCAAAAATGATGCATGCAGCCAGAATAAAGCTGAAGAGAACAGTATGATGACATTACCAGAGGACATCAGTAGCCCTACAGCATCAGACTTATGAGTTGTTTTGTCTATATGTATTTCCTATGTATATGCCCTCCATATTTGTATCCTAGGTACATGTATTCCCAGTGTGCACATCTTCCTAGTCACATGTATGCCCTCCATAGATATTCCTTGATCACACAAGTTTTTGTATGTGCCCTTCTCCACTAATGACCCAGCAAAGAGTGTGACCCATGCAGCAATGTGCTGGAATCATGAGACTGGCTCATGAGAGCCAACTGTTAAATTTTCAGTGCAAACATTTACACCTCAGAAATTGGCAAATGCTATAAACTAGAGCTTGATTTGTTGTTTACTTGATTGTCTAGACTTAAGAAAGGAAAGGGGAAAGTGTGAATGATGAAGATTAAATTTAAAAGTGTTGGGTATACATTTGGGGGGGGTGGGGATTCAATTGTTAAATATTTACCAGAATACCCCTGACTATATTTGTGCACAGAAGAAATCTTATCACTTCATCTGCTATGCTCTTTGGTGAATAAATTAATCAGCAAACATTTAATAAGCACCTACTATATACCAAGTACTGTGTTAAGTACTGTAGAAAAAAAGAAAATAACCAGAAGAAATACCTCAAGGAGCTTACATTCTGCTAATATGTCCCTCAATGGCTGGTAAAAGTAAATACATTATTGGAGGCTCATGACTGTAGTTTTGAGTGGGTATTCACTTAAAGAGTGCCTCAAAATTGGAGTAGTTTTTCTGGGGGTCCATGTGTAAGAGGGTATGCTTCAGGTGCTACATATAACAGAAGGTCAGAGCTGAAAGAGATCTTAAAACAGAGAACATAGAATTTTAGAGCTGGAAGGGACCTTAGAGACCACTAATCCAACAACTTCATTTTATTGATGGTGAAATTATTTGCCCAAGGTCACACAAAGTAAGTCAGTGACAGAGTTGGAACTAGAATTCAGGTTTCCTGATCCCCAGTCCAGGGCTTTTGCCACTACAATCATATTGCTTCCCTCTACTGCTTAACACAGAATCACAGACCTTGTAGGCCTCAGAACCACATTGTTGGGCATGAGTCTATCCTAGAGTGTCAGGCTACTTGACTAAGAAGATGTCAAGCCTTGTCATTGACCAATCCCACCCTGATAATCTGGTCATTTCCAAATACAAGCACAGACTAGTAAGGATTCATGATCTCCTACAACACAAAGGATTAATTGATTCATCAATCAAAAACAAGTATTCATCAAGTTCCTACTATGTATTAGACTAAGGATACAAAGACAGAAATGAAACTCTTAAGGTGCTTACATTCTGTCAGGGGAAAAAATAGGAACATACATAGTTTTGTACAAAATAAAGACAAGGTGATTGATTAAGGGAGGGGAAAGGAGAGCACCATCAGCTAGCTGGGGGATGGGGATCAGAGAAGGTCACGTGTACAAGGTAGTACTTGAACTAAGTCTTCAAGGAGATTTAGGATTATAAGAGGTAGAAATGAGGTGTGTGTGTGTGTGTGTGTGTGTGTGTGTGTGTGTGTATGTGTGTACATTTCAGATATGGGGACAGCTAGAACAAAGATATAGAGATGATAAATGGAGCGCTATGTCTCTTCTGTTACCAGTGCCCAGGAAAGGCTGGCCTGAAAGGAAACACATACACACACACACACACACACACACACACACACACACATACACACACACATTACAAGAATAAAAAAAGGATAGGGCCAGTCATTAGACATAGTGAGAATGTAGGGTATTCCAGAGGATTTGATGGAGAGATTCATGGCGGAACCAAGTACAGAAGCCCTGTCAGTAACAGCAAAGCCAAGAGAGGGTCACTTGAATACCTGCTATTTTCAGGGCCAAGGCTGGGGCGAAATTCAAAGAGCTGTGAGACACCCACCCCACCTTTTAGAAACTTACACTCTAGTTTGGGAAGATAGTTCATATACATAAAAATATAGTAATACAAGACGATCTTTTTCTACATGCCTAATAGATAGTACAGACAATGATTATCACTAATTCTCCAGGAGTTCCTTAATCTCAGTTCAGTGAATAAAAAAAAAAGTTAATATCTTGATTTCAGTATAATTTCTTTGCCTTAGAATCTCATGTATTTTATGTGTTTAAAAAGCATTATTCCAGGGGCAGCTAGGTGGAGCAGTGGATAGAGCACCAATCCTGGAGTCAGAAGGACCTGAGTTCAAATCCGGCCTCAGACACATAACACTTACTAGCTGTGTGACCCTGGGCAAGTCACTTAACCCCATCACCTACCCAAAAAAAAAACCCCCCAAAAAAGCATTATTCTGAGAGGGGATCCAGGGGTTTTCACCAGGCTGCCAAAGGGGTCCATGACATAGATGATAGTGAAGGATCACTTCTCCAGAGTCTCCATTTTCTTATCTGTGAAATTAGAAGGGTTGAACTACATGATATCCAAGGTCCCTTCCAGTTCTGATATTCTATGTTCTATATTTGAAATTTCAATGCAGTTCAGATATTCTATGACTCTTTGAGATTATACTCAGTGTTTAAAGGTGATATAGACAGTAAGTACCATCAGAGTTCAGAGAAGGGAGCTTTCTCCCTACTGTGGACTGGAGTAATCAATGAAAATTTCTAGAGCTAAGGTGTGATTTGAATTTAGGAGCAAACAATACCAACATTCCATAATCCATGATCCAGAATAAAGCAAATCATTTTCCTCCACATAAACATCTTTTCTCAGTCATGCACTTCCAGTTAAAACAGAATAATAAATGTAGTTGGGAACTTATTTGAAGGACAAATAAGAAGTTAACATGAAATGATAGACCATGTTAACTTGAAAATTCAGTTTTAACATATGCATCTGGTGGCCCATATCCCCAGCTCTGGGTATATACAGATTTGAGTTAAATCTTGGTTGGGGGAGGGATAGGAAATCTTCAAAGCACTCTCTTTGGCTCATGTCCCCACTCAGTGTCTTCCCTAGGGACCACAAAAATACAGCTTTGTGTCTAGGTCTCTACAGAAAGGGTAAAAGAGCCCTTGGCTCCCATGCAAGCACTCAGAGTAACAATACATGGGGGTTCATAAAGTCACGATAACTCTTCTTTTCTCTCTAGTGAGCCTTATCTCCCCCAAAATTCTTCTGTAGGCTTCCAGACTTATAGTATTGCCCTATGGTTGAGATATTCTAAAAGGAGAAAATATCTGGGGTCATTTTAGAGTCAACCTCAACTTCCTACAGATATATTTAGTCCATGTAACTCACAACACTAACAAAGGGCAAAGTCTTAGCTTGCCTATCCATATTGTGGCTATCTGTCTCTTGCTGCTCCCCAAGTTCAGCTCTTATTTGGCCCTGGAACTCTTCTGGTTGGTCCAAGAACTTGGAACTCTTCCTCTTTGTCCAGGAGGAAGGCATAGACGGGAATCCAGCATTTTCTGGGAACTCTTCCTATTCTATCCAAAGGGCACTTGGTCTTCTATCTGCTCTGCTGATGCAGGAAACTTTCCATTGTTCCACCAGTACCTCTAGCCTCTGCTATCTTAGTAGTCGTGTGGTTCCACATTTCCCTAAAGCAATGGTTCCGTTGCTGGACTGCAGGTATCTCTCCAAGGAATAGGCATCTGTGTCTCAGCATCTTTCCCTCCCTCCCCCACCTCTTCTCCCTGCCCTGCTATGCCTCCCTTTAAAAGGCTAGTTCGATAGCTATCGCTCAATTGTACACTAATCTGACTCAATCATCCTAATTGTGGTATAATTGGGACAATACCTAGAACAGGGTATTCACACAAACCCTGTCAGAAGACATTACCATTACCAAAACAAAATAAAATGTAGTGCCAATGAGGATGTGTATGCCTTTATGCCTTCTGGAGGAAGGCCAGAACAAAGGACTCATCATCTAATGGGGCAGTTAGGTGGCACACTGCTGGGCCTGGAGTCAAGAAGATCTGAGTTCAAATCTGGTCTCAGACACTTACTAGCTGTGTGGGTCTAGGCAAGTCACTTAACGTCTGCTTCAGTTTCCTCAACTGTAAAATGGGGATAATAGCAGCACCTACCTTCCAGAGTTGTTGTAAGGGTCAAATGGGATAATATTTACAAAATGTTTAGCATATTGTGCCTAGCACATAATAAGTACTATATAAATGCTTATTCCATTCCTCCCTGCCCTTAACTCTCTGACCAGAGAGTTATCCTCACTCTTTCTCCTCACCTCCCCCCATATCCAGTCATTTGCCAAATCCTATCGTTTCTGCCTTTGTAACATCTCTCTATTCTCTCCTCTGACATTGCCCACACCCTAATACAAGGCCTCATGCCTAGACTATTGCAATAGCCCACTGGTTGGTCTCCTGGGCACAAGTCTCCTCATTCCAATCCATCTGGATGGAGACCCAGCTGCCAAAGTGATCTTCTGAAAGCAAGGGTCAGACCATGTCACTCTCCTATTTGATAAACTCCAGAGACTTCCTATCACCTTCAGAATCAAATATAAAATCCTGTTTGGCTTGTAAAGTTCTTAAAAACCTGGTCCCTTCCTATCTTTCCTATACCTTCCTATCTTCCTATACCTTCTTACACCGTGATTCAGTAACACTGGTCTCCTTGCTATTCCTCAGACAAGACACTTCATCTCTAGACTCCAGGTTTTTCACTGACTGTCCCCTATGCCTGGACTCTCATCTCCATCTCCTCCATCTTCAGCAAGAAGCCTTTTTGGATCCCCCTTCATGATAGTGCCTTCTAAGATTGTCTCCACAATATCCTGTATATAGATTGATTGTACATATTCACAAGTGTGTCCCCATTAGACTGTGAGCTCCTGGAGCAGGTCCTGTTTTGCCTTTCCCTGTATCCCTCAGTTCTTAGCACAGTACCTGGCACACAGTAGGTACTTAATACTAATTGACTGATTTATCTTTTAACTTTCACCAGGCTCACACCTGCTCCATATTTATTCTTGAAAAGGTAAAGATTTCTTCATTCCTAAAGGTCTTCAATACAGTTGACTTCAATACTTCAAAATGACTCCAGATTACATCAGTATTCCAAGAAGACCCCAAGCTTGCAAGCCTTCTGTCTGTTTAGGAAATTATTCCATAGAGTTGACATCACCCAGTGCCCAGAGCAAGTGGCTTATCCTTCTGGGCATCTGCCCTGAACTTCGAAGCCAGGAGTGCTCCATGGATGGAGCTCAAATATTCTATGATGTGGGTGCAAAGGACCAGCTGAGAGAGGGCCTGTCTCTCCCTCTTTAGTTCATCTGCATAGGTGAGGCAAATGTCTCCAAGGTCCTTTAGTTAGTCCTTTTACAACACTGAATTTGGGTCATGTATGGGTTTGAGTTGTAGGAGGAAAAAGGACTGGATTTGGAATAAAGAAGGCCTATGCTAGAATCCTATGAACATAGAACTTTAGACCCAGGAAGAATATGAGAAGCAAGTATAGTCTCACTCTCTGATGTGACAGATGGGGAAACTAGGACCAAGAAGAATGGAAATGACTTGCCCAAGGTCACATAGCTAGTGACAGAAGCATGGTGTAGAATTTAAATAGCTCCAACTAGAGAAGTAATTTACCCAAGGTTACACAGGTAGTAAGTGACAAAGCCAGGAACTGAATCCAGATCATCTGAATCCAAATTCCATGCTCTTTTTCACTCTGCCATAATGTCTCTCCTTGGTTTGCCTTCATGATTTTCAGTAGAGAGCTAGGCTCTTCCCAAGCAGAAATAAGCTTTACAGGTTTAAGACATTTCATTCACTCAACAAATTTATTAAATGCGTGCTGTGTTCAGGGCCAGGAATATAACACAGACCTCCCTAGTGATATCTCTCTTGCTCTCAAGCAGCTTATGATCTAATAGGGGGGAAATACGGATACAAATAACTGTTAAAAGGGAAAACGATATAGAGGAAAGGCAGAGAACAGGGAAAGTGTTATGGGAAATCTGAGGCTCTGTGAGAGAGGCTTTCCAGCTTCCTGGAGAAGGTGATAGGGTCCTTGAAGGTAGGGAGGGACTTCAATAGATTGACTTGAATAGAATACGAGGACAGCAAAATTACAGAGATAGGAGAGAGCAGGACAAGAAGGGGGGGGAAGAAGAAAGAACAGGAGAGGAGAAGAGAAAGGGGAGAGGGATAGGAAGAGGGGGAGTGGGATGGGGAGAGAGTGGAGGGAGTGAAGGGGGGAAAGGAAAGAGGAGGGGGGAAAGTGGGAGGGGAAGGACAGAGAGTGAGAGAGGGAGAGTGAGGGGGAGGGGAGAAAAGCCTGGGGCGCGAGCCGGTCGCTCTTGCGCATGCGCCACGTCTTGGCACTGCTCTCAGAGCGCGGCAGCTAAGAGAGAAAGAGGTGATCTGGGTCTCGAGAGGCGGCGACCCCTTTGCTCCTATCGCCTCAGAGCCTCGAGCAAGCATCAGGGAAAGAAGGTAGGGGTAAGGAGAGGCAGAGCGAGGCCAAGAGGCGATGACAGCTGAGAGGCGGGATCTTGAGGAGATGAAACCCACCCAGTCACGGCAGCGCCGGGGCTTTACCTCAGAGATCTTGGAGGACTCCCGGTCTCCGGTTTTAAGGGCCGAGCAGGCCAGTCTTCTTCCTCCTCCTCCTGTCAAGCAGCGCCCCGCCCCGTCCCGTTCCAAGCCCCGCCCCCTCCCCTTGGGTTCGAACGCCGGCTCAGTCACTAACTCTAAGTGGAAGTTGGACGACGTCACATCACAGCTCACCTGCTAGGGAGAGGGCGGGGCCCCGCTCTGACTCTGTGACGTATGGATGACGTCATGCGACAGCTCACCTGCCAGGGAGAGGGCGGGGCCCCGTGCTGACTCTGTGACGTATGGTCATCTCGGCTGTGCCCTCCCTGCCCTCTACCTTCGAGTTTTCTTTCTTTTGGCTTCACCTGTGAATTCTTCTTGTTCTTTTCTTGACCCAGCTATGATCATTTGTATTCCCCAGTTCTGAGATCCATGTATTTCTATCCCCATTCGTCAGTGTTTTGGTCTAGCTATTATTATCCATCCTCTGTAGGCCTTGTGTGGGCCACGTGCCAACCCCCTTACACCTCCTCTCCATTCTTTGTGAGTTTTTTGGGGGGAAGTATTATATTACTATTTTTAATTTTTTTAATTAGTAAAAATGTGTCCCCCCCATTTCTCTGTATTAAATTTAATGGTTCTTTGATCAGTGTTTTAACACCTATTAATTCTCCAATTCTGTAATCCATATCTATGTCCCATCTCTCTCTCCTTTTTTCTTGATTAACAACTTGAGAAAGCCATCTACAATAGGTGCTTCTGCTTCCTGTCATTCTCTTCTTAACTCTCTATATAATCTGGCTTTTGAGCAACTGAAATTGGTCTCTCAGAAGTTATCAGTGATCTCTTAATGGCCTTTGCTCAATCCTCATCTTTCTTGACCTCTCTGCAGCCTTTGACATTGGATAACCTGTTTTTGAGACTCTTCTCTTTTGGTTTTTGGGACACTACTCTCTCCTGGTTCTCCTATCTAGCCCACTGCTCCTCAGTCTCCTTTGCAAGATCTTCATCCAGGTCATGCTTGTGTCCCATACAAGGCTCCATCCTGGGCCACCCTCTTTTTAACTGTGCTGTTTCATTTGCTGATCTCCTTGGCTCCCATGGATTTGATTGTCATCTCTATGCTGATGATCTTCAAATCTGCTTATCCAACTTAACCTCTTTGCTGACCTCCAGTCTTGCATCTCCAACTGCTTATTAGACATCTTTAACTAGATATACAGTAGACATTTTAAAACTCAACCTGTCCAAAACCACACTCATTATCTTTCTCCCCCAAATCCTCTCCCCTTTCAAACTTCCATATTACTGTCAAAGGCACCATCATCTTCCCAGTCTCCCACACTTATAACCTAGGTGTCATCCTCAACTCCTCATTCCCTCTCACAACCTGTATTTAATCTGGTGCCAAGTCCTGTCAATTATGCCTTCATTACATCTCTGGTATAATCCCCCTTCTCTGACATTGTCACCACTCTAATACCGGCACTCATCAACTCACACCTGAAGTACTGCAGTAGCCTGCTGGTTGATCTGCCTGCCACAAGTCTCTCCCCACTGTAGTCCATCCCTCACTCAGCTGCCAGCCAAAGTGATTTTCCTAAAGTACAGGGCTAACCATGTTATATACCCTCCCCTCCCCACCATTCAATAAACTCCAGTGGTTCTCTATTGCTTCCAGGATCAAATATAACATCCTTTGTGCTATTCAAAGCCTCCCTCCACACATCTTTCCAGTGTTCTTATACCTAGTCCCCCACCTGCTCTCCAATTCAGTGGCACTGGCCTCCTTGCTGCTCTTCCTTGAACAAGACACTCCATCTCCTAACTCTGGCCATTTTCAGTAGGCTGTCCTCTATGCCAAAACTGCTCTCCCTTCTCATCTTCACCTCCTGGCTTCCTTAAAGTCCCAGCTAAAATTCCACTTTCTACAGGAAGCCTTTCCTAATCCTTCTTAATTCTAGTGCCTCCCCTCTGTTGATTATTTCCTATTTATCCTGTAATTAGCTTGTTTGTACATAATTATTTGCATATTGTCTCCCCCATTAGATTGTGAGCTCTTTCAGGGCAAGGATTGCCTTTTACCTTTCTTTGCACCCCCCAGCATTTATTACAATGCCTGTCACATAATAAGGTGCTTCATAAATGTTTATTGACTGACTGACTGACCATCCATTCCCCAGGTCTGTGGTCCCTATATTACCATTCAGTCCCCAAGTCTGAGATATTACCATTCCCAAGAAAACTAAAATAATATTAGAAGCTATTTCCTACAAATTCAGTTAAATTTGCCATTCATTTATTAAGCTCCTACTGTGTACCAGGCAGTGTTCTAATGGCAAGGAGTACAATTAAAAAAAACTATATAGTCTTTGCTCTCAATGAGCTCATGCTTTATAGGGGGGAGCAGCAGCAGGGAGAAATTGGTAGCATGCTATCAGAAAAATTACACCTAAATAATTTGAAATCACAAAATGCCTTAAAAAAAGTGACTGATAGTTTTGCATATGAGTTCCACATGAAAATGTAAAAGATCTTTAAAATAGTCAATAAAGAAAAGTAAAGTCTGAATTTAGTTCCAAAATGTTAGAAGGACAGGCTCTTCAATGTTTCAGGGCTCAATGCTATCACAACAATGTTGTCTGCAAAGAGGAGCATCTTGAAGACCTTACCATCTATAGAGAATCCCTCTGACTTAGAATCAGAGGTGGACGTCATCCTTGATTAAGACAAACACCTGGGCAAGCATACATTTTCCTGTTTTATACCTGACTTGATATTAATAATTGGAGGGTCAACAGAGTTTTCCACTCAAAAATTATAGAATCAGATTTAGAGCTGGAAGAGATCTTAGCGTCCATAAAGTCAAATCCTTTCAATTTACAGATGAGGAAACTGAGGCCCAGAGAGGTTAAATGTCTTTCCCAAGTTCACATATTTAATAATAATATTTAATACCTAAATAAGAGGTAGAACATGGATTCAAACCTAGACTCTCTAACTACAAACCCAGTGCTCTGTACCATTTTTCAAGGTATCTCATATGATTTTGACATGTATATGGAACATACTTTTTTGGAGAGGAGCCTTAAGGCAGCATTTCGTTGTAATAAATTAAATGCTTTTTTTATGCTGAACAAACAGCACATTAAGATCTTATATTTTCTATGCCTGTCAATTCTGTGACTATAAAGATATGGTCTTCTAGAGAATATGAAATCAATCAGCAGCAATCATGATGTATTTATTAAGTGCTTACTATGTGTTAGGCACTGTATTACATGCTGGGTATTCAAGTACAAAGAATGAAACAATCCTTACTCATAATGGGCTTCCATTCTAGTGAGAAAGACAAGGCATACATATAAAATTGCGAACAGCATAAATGTGTTTATATGTACATATATCATATAGACACACATAAATACACAAAGTAGTTAAATACAAGATAATTGGAGAGAGCATAAGCAATTGGAGGAATCAGAAAAGCCTTTATGCATAAAATGGTGTCTGAGTTGAATCTTAAAGAAAGAGAGGAACTCAGGCAGAGGTAAAGGGAGATTGCATTCAAAGTATGGAGGACATCCAGTGTGAAGGCACAGAGATGAAGGATGGAGTATCCTGAATGAGGAATAGAGAGAGAAGTTCAGCTTGGCTGGACCACAAAGTGCTGGAGGGGGAATAATGTCCAGTGAGACTAGAAAGGTAAGTTGGGGTCAGGTTATATTGGGCTTTAAAAGCTAAACAAAAGAATTTATATTTTATTCAAGAGGTAATAGGAAGCCATTGGAGTTGGTTGAGGAGTCATGGTCAGATCTACTCCTAAGGAAAATTACTTTGGCAGCAGTCTGGAATGGACTTGGATTGGTGAGAGATTTGAGGCAAGGAAATTAATTAGGAAGCTGTTGCAATAATCTAAGCAAGAGGTTATGAAGAGCTGAACTAAGATGATAGCTGTGTGAGTGGAGAAAAAGTATTTGATGTAAGAGGTGTTGTGAAGGTAGAAACAGCAAAATAGTCAACTAAAGAACTCATAGGATGAGAAGTCGAAGATAATGTCAATAAACCTTGGGAAGATGGTGGTGCCTTTTACAGAAATTTGAACATTTGGAAGAGGGAATAGTTTAGTGGGAAATGTTTACGAGTCCAGCTTTTGACAAAGTGAGCTTAAAGTGCCTCTAGGACATCCTGTTTGAAATGTCAAGGGGACAATTGGTGGTGTAGGCTTAAAGCTCAGGGGGAAAATGAGGGCTGGATATATAGATCTGAGAGACAACTTCATAGAGATGGTAGTTAAATCCATGAAAGCTGATGAGGTTGCTTAGAGAGTATAACATAGAGGTTCTTTACCTGGAGTCCATGAAATTTTTTTAAAAAATATTTTGATATCTGTATTTCAATATAATTGGTTTCCTTTGTAATCCTACATATTTTATTTTATGCATTTAAAAACATTATTTTGAAAAGGGGTTCATAAGTTTCACCAGACTGCCAAATGGGTACTTGAGACCCTAATATAGAGGGATAAGATAAGACAAATCCTCAGAAAAAATCCTTGAGGAACACTCACATTTAGGGATTGTGATATGGGTGATGAACCAACAAAGGAGACCGAGAAGGACAGGTCAGACAAAGAGGAGGAGAATCAAAAGATAGCAGTGTCACAAAAATGCAGAGAGGAAAGAGTATCCAAGGTAATCACAACGTCAAATGCAGCAGATAGGCTGAGAAGGATTAGGACTGAGAAAAACCAGTGAAATCTGGTAAACTAACATCATTTCTGACTTTGGAGAGAGACATTTCAGATGAGTGATGAGACAAAGTCAAAATGCAAAGGGTGAAGGAATGAGTGAGAAGAGAGGAAGTTGAGGCAGTGAGTAGAGACAACTTTTTCAAAGAGTTTGACTGTGAAAGTGAGGGAAAAATAGGATGATAGTTTGAGGAGACTGCAAGGTCAAATAAGGGTGGTTTTTTTCTGTCTTTTTAAGAATAGAGATTTGGAGATGTTTGAAGTCAGCAAGAAAGGAACCAGTTGATAGGGGGGTGATAGCAGATATAGTCTGCTAAAGAAGACAAAAGGGTAAGAGATCAAGTGTACAAGTAGAGAGTTTGGTCTTGGCAAGGAGAGGGATCACCTCTTTATCAGCCTGGGAGAAAGGAGGAGAGAGTGGGAGATGATATTAAGGGGTTTTGAGATGAAGAGAATGGGATAATGTTTAATGGCCTCAATTTTTTCAGTAAAATAAGAGGCAAGGTTTTCAGTTGAAGTGGGGGGAGGGGAGATGTGGGAGGCTCAAGGAGGTAAGAGAAGATTTGGAATAACTTTTATGGAGAGTGAGATTGGGAATCAATAAGAAATTCAAAGGACTGCCTTGCTATTGTGAGAGCTCAGTAGAGGTTGAATAACATGAACGTGTAATGCACAATCAGCTTGTTAGTAGGAGCAGAAAAGAAGCATGATAGGCACAATCTAGGGAAGAGGTTTTAGAAGAATGGTAATAGGACTAGGGGCCAAAGGATTCAAGAAGAGAGGATGGTTGAAATAGCTAACTAGTGGGGTGAGGTTAGAGGAGATTAATGTTATAGGTAATGTCCAGAGAAAATTCTGAGGGGTGGAGGGAATGGAAGTCTTAATGAAGGTCAGAACCTAACTGTTACCATCTTATATTTTCATCAAGGATGTCCCCGGTGCAATTTGTATGCAAATTTTTCATTTCAGACCTATGAATTCATTGGTGTAGGAAACTGCCATTAAGGAAATTCCTTCTGCTAATGAACTCCCTCTGCCAATGCAGATTGGTAACTTCTGCAATTTAAGGTCATTGAGAATTGTCTGGGGGCATTAAGAGACTTGCCTAATATCACACAACTTGCCCAGTATCCCACAGACTATATGCAGGGGAGTGGGTTGGATAGGGAGGGGAATGGAAGAGGTGAGACTTGAACTCAGTTCTTCCTGACCCTGAAGTGTCCTCCCTCTCTACTGTGCCATACATAGTGCCTGTCCTAATAATTTTTTTCATGAAATTTTTGTAGGGATGGTAAATTAGGCATATGAGCCCAGAGTTTTTTAATATTCTCAGCTACCTTTCTTTAACAATAAAATCAGATTTTTTTCCAAAACAAAACCTATATTTAAAAATGTTCTTCTAACAATGCTATAGGGTTGATAGTCATGAAATACAACATTCTCTGAAGAATTAAAGTTGAAGGTCACTCGGAACACAATGGAGAGGCGTATATGGTAGGCATGTCTGTTACAATTGGTTGCTAACCAAGAATTGCACAAGAAAAATGGTGTAGAGGCTCTCAGTCAGAGAGCTGTAGACCAGAAGAGAAGGTGGACTGCTCATTTGGAAGAGTGAGGGGTAACCAACAGACAGCCTGTGTGCTCCATTGGTAAATGTACAATGTCAAGAAACTAGAGAAAGGTCATCAACATGTTAGATGAATACTTTGTGAACGTTTTATGGAAGCACATTGGCCAAGCCTCACAAATTGAGAAGACATGGATAGGTCGTAATGTACTATGTTTAAAGCTACACCTGCATCTGTGATATCATTGATATACTTTGCCTCTTATCTCCTTTAGTATAGAAAGAAAAAATGCCATTGTGGGATACAGTTAAGATTATACATGTTGTTATCTTAATACATATATCTTAGTCAGTAATTTAACTACTCTAAAAACTAACCAAACTATACACTATAACCTCTCTTCAATTTTGCTTCAGCAATATTTCCCAGAATAACAGACATAATATGTTGGAGTGCATACAAATGCATTATGTCTTTGCTTTAAGTGAACGATACCCTTTGTGTTAAGCCATTTTAATTTACTTCTCATTTTCCTTCCTCGTTTTATCCTGATTTCTTCCCTTTCATTTCTAGCTTTCTTCCTCTCCTCTTTTCCACTCTCTGACTCTTTCCTTTTTTCTTCACTTGAAAAACAAATTTTCTGTTTAACAAGTCAGAGCAACAATTCAATTCATTTTGTCATGTTATAAAAGATCATTGGTTCACCTAAGCAGACAGACATCCTGTTTGCCAGTATCAGAAGTTTCTGATTTAGTGTGGACACTTGTTATGTCTTCTATCTCATGTTCCTTTCTTGAACTTTTTTTCTTGTATTATGTTGTTTGTTCTCTTTTCCAGCCCTTTTCTTGTCTTTCTCCTTTTTTCAAACTTGATCCTTTTTCTAAAAAGATATATGTCAACATTGTGTTTACAATTCTAAAATGAAAATTCTGGTTCTGCTTATAATGTCAATATAATTCTGTATTCTACTTAAGACCCAGATATTCTAGATAAGAATTTAATTTAAGCAATATATTCAATTAGGTGGTTTTATAAATGTTGATAAGCATTTACTGAAAAAACTTCAGATTTTCTTATAGTACTTTGTTTGGATTTCTCCTTTACCCCATCACATTCTATCTTGTTTCATACTTATTTGTGTACATGTCATATATGTGTATGTACATGCCTGTAATATGTATACATACAACCTTCATGGTTTTACATGTTAATGTGTGCACAGACTTGTCATGTGTCATATACATGCATGCCACACACTTATTTGTATACAATCATATATACTTATGTACAATATCATTGATATGTCCAGACATGCCACGTATATACTTCTTTGTGTACATGTCATATACACCCTATTAGACTATAAGATCTTTGAAAGTAGGGACTGTGCTATTTTTCATCTTTGTATCTCCACTACCCAGCATAGTGCCTACATAGCAGGTCCTTAGTAAATATTTGTTGAATTGAACAATACTGTCTAAAAATGATAACTTTATATTTCCAAAAGAAAGAAACTTTCTTTAGTATAGGATGATTAGATTTTGAGCAGAAAGGGATGTTAGAAGTCATTTAGGCAAAGCCCTAAATTTTAAAGATTAGGGAAACTGAGACCCAAAAAGAAGAATTGAATTGCCCAAGATCATATTGATAGTAAGTGGAAGAGCTGAAATGTAAACCCAAATCCCTTGATTCCAAATCCAGTTGTACTAAAAGGTTTTGATCCAGTTTTAAATATCTTCTTTTATTGTTCTTTCTAGCTCATTAAATCCAACTACAAAATACAGGCAACATGTTCTATACACATTTGCTTATGAGCAAACGAGGGCCATTGGCCAAAATATGGCTTGCAGCTCATTGGGAGAAGAAGCTCACAAAAGCTCACATATTTGAATGTAATTTAGAGGCAACTATTGAAAAAATTCTATCACCAAAGGTATGTAATTGGTTAAAATGTAATCCTATTTGTGGCAACATTTGTGGGGAGGAAAGGGATTTAAAAAACAATTGGATGGGCCATGGACGTCATACCTCCTTTCTAAACTCCTATAGTACTACTTCTGTGCATTATTTGTTTTGGTACATAGTCATACACCAATGTTTCTTTATTCGACAACTGTCTATTAATCATTTACCACATTCAAAGTATTGTGCTAGGTTTTGTGTCTGGCATAATTTAACCATTTCATAGGTTCATAGATTTGCAACTAGAAAGATTATTATGAGGTCATCTAGTCCAGCCCCCTCATTTTGCAGATGAGGAGGCTGACTTGCCCAAGGACACACAGGTAGTAATAATAAATAGTGGTTGGGATTCCAACCCAGGCCTATAACTTTAAATACAGGCTTTCATCTACTACAAAACACCGCTATGTTTTCTATTTAGGTGACAATGTGTACAAGATTGGTCCCTGAGAAGAAGGGACAATATTAAACCTGTTTTAATGTTTCTGTTATAAATAATCCACTTTCCCTAGCACAATGAGTGCATGCAGTAGGCACTCACTAAATGCTTATTGAATGGATGAAATAATATTTAATAAATCTATAATTCTTATAACAATAGTGCCATATTCATGTTATAGTTTTACTTCTTTATTTTGCATTTCACTTAAGTAGTTCATTGCTTTCAATGAATATGAGAAAATTTTGAATAGTTGAAAAGGAGGCAGAGTAAAACTTAGGGAATCCATTTGGAAAGATAAGGAAATATCTGTGATCTTTAAACAGATAAAATTCTTATTGACTTTCTGATTTCTAAAGAATTTGGTTCTATATCCTAAGTTCCTTATAAACTGATACACTAAACATCTTAACTTTTTGAATTTCTTTAAAAGGTAAAAATTGCACTACGAACTTCAGGACATTTGCTTTTAGGAGTGGTTCGAATCTATCACAAGAAGGCAAAATACCTTTTAGCAGACTGCAATGAAGCTTTCATTAAAATGAAGATGACCTTTCGCCCAGGTACATGCAACTATCAGTTTGTTTTCTTTTTTTTGGTACCTTCTTGCATTTCAATTTTATTTGGAATGTTCCAGTTTGATGCACAGTATTGATTTCAAAGTAAGTGTAGTGAATTTAAAATTCCTTTTGACTGAATTTAAATTTCAAAGGCTACGGACACATGGTATCATTTTTAATTATTTTTTCCTTCCATGTTTGCAGAGAAAAGTAAAAATTCCCCTCAAAAGTTGTATCATTTCACATTTTTTTTGTTTTTAATATATCAAATAGTATTAAAACCACCAAAAGTGTATAATAACTATTCTTTTGAAAAAAACCCTAAAATACAATAAGATTGATTAAAAATAAATATTATTAGTTCTTTGAAGCAGTTTTCAAAATCTTTACAACTTTAAAGAGCTTCAACCATTTATGAAGGAGCTCCAAAATATGGTAGAGCTACAGCTGTGACAGTTATAATACCTTAAAATATAATTTAGCTACATTGTGCATTTGTCAGGTTTTCTTCTCATTCTTCATAATGTTAGCAAAAATTACCAGTGGATTTATGGTTTCATTACATATGATATATGATTGAGAGTATTTTAATTCCCACAGTATCACTGCTTACTTGACCAGCCTGAATGTTTTAAGCATGAAAAGAGCCCTGGACTTAGTTTGAGAAGACCTAGATTCCAGTCCCAGGGCTACCAATTGACTAGTTGTATGACCTTGGGCAAACTACTTAACTTCAACAAGCATCGATTTCTTCTTCTGTAAAATAAGGATAATACTTGAAATATAAGAACAAATGAGATTTTATGTGTTTACCTATATATATATATATATATATATATATATCTTAAAACACTATGTAAATGTGAATTGTTATCTTTATTTCCTTTAGGACTAGTTGATCTTCCAGAAGAGAATTTTGAAGCTGCTTACAATTCTATCACATTGCCAGAAGAATTTCATGATTTCGATACCCAGTTACCCAATGTGAAGTAAATTGTTTTTCTTATATTTCCACATCTCTAATAACATCCTATTCCAGTATTTTATCATTGCATAGACATGACTTGGGTTGTTAAAGTCTGTGCCAATTCAGTACAAACCCAAGGCACAATAAGAAACACTTTTAAAAAGGGGGGGGGGGGCAGCTAGGTTGCACAGTGGTTAGAGCACTGGCCCTGAAGTCAGGAAGACCTGAGTTCAAATCTGGCCTCAGACCAAACACTTGACACTTACTACCTGTATGACCCTGGGCAAGTCACTTAACCCCAATTGCCTTTAAAAAAAAAAAGAAAAAAAAGAAACAATTCAAGTACATGCCTAGGAGGATGAGGATGAGGACAAGGAGGAGGTATGGGGGAAGGTCTTTTGTCTAGGTACCACCTTAGCTAAGTGTGTAGTGGCCCATCACCAGAGGGTTGTTCACCAGGAGATGAATTTTTTTGGGTTCAGTAGCTCATAAAGACATTCTATTAAGGCATAGAGAAATTGTTGTCTCCATTGATAGAGGGAACACTCATACTGATGGATCATGGATGTTTTGAAATAATAAAGTATTTTTCCATATATCTTGGTGAAACAGGGTTTTAAATTTTTTTCTTACATGTTCATGTATAAACTTCCTTCAGAGAAATGGATTAAGTTTTAAAGATGATTACCAAGTAACTCATCAAACACATCTGCCAAAAGTTTGAATTTATTGTAATGACTCCAAGTACAGTGACAAAAATGCACTATATAGTCAATTTTTTCCCCAGCTGAAAACACGTTTTCTGGTTCTCTAATGAAATACAGAGGAAGGGAGGAGAGTAAAATTTTTTTTAAAAAATTGGACAGTTTTGAAGATCTTGAAATAATTTCTTATAAATTACCTTAGGAGACAGGGAAAAGGAGAAGAATGTGTAGATTTATGGCTCATAACGATTAGATATGCAACACTGGGTGAAAATGTGAAACCAAACCAATAATATAAACATGTCACATCACTGAACGCAAACACAATATTCGTGCTTGTACAATACTGAAGGGAAGTAATGACAGGGGTGGGTACAAGAAAGATACTTTGCAATGAGGTCAAGCAAAGGGGAATTTTTTTTCTAAACTTGTGAGACTTTCATTTCTCCTCAAGCTTGGTCTTAGCCTCTAGATTGTAAACACAAAATGCATGGGCAAATGTGCACTTTTGACAAGTTAGCTGTCATTCATCGATTATTTGCCAAGACAGGACAATATTTTATCAGTATATGTATCAGTGCATATCAGCTGAAAAAACATCTGTGGCTATTTCTACAGTATGTTCCTATATAGTTAACTAATAATTTATAAAATACACAGCTGAGAAAATAATATTCTTATATTTCTTGTTTTTAGAATGAAACCATATAGGGGGTGGGGTATAGGCTTTCCAACCTGGTTATAAAATCATGGTGCTTCTGTTCATGTAATAACTTGGATTTTAAACTTCTCTATAGTGCTGTTGATGTTTTTGAGCACTTTACTCTGCACCAGAGCAAAGCTGAAGACATTACACTTAGAGAAGATTTCAGTAATGATCTGCTTTTTCAAGCCGGAAGTTTTGGTGAGAGTATTTTAGAAGTTAGAATTATAAATCATAAACAAGTTTACTTATATTTGTGTGCTGAATAAACACCAAAAGGAATAATTTATCTACTCGAATCTACTTGAATCTACTTGTATCTAAATTGTGTCTTAGGTCAACCATGTCTTTCTCCTTACACAGATGCTGACTGACTTTGGCTAAAGCCTTATTTCCTCAGCCAGGAGAGCTGTAAGAGCTTCATGCTAATCTTCTAGTTTCTTATCCCATTCTACACATGATTCTTTGAACTGTTGTTTTCAAAATCTGTTTTCATCCTCTCCCATCTCCCTATTTAAGAATCGGCAGAAGCTTCCTGTTTCCTATCAAACCTAAAGCCCTTTGCTGGCCTAAAGGCCTTCCACCAATCCCATTTCTCTTTTATGTCCCAACATCTACTTTGTGTTACTGCCAAGCAAATTCACTTGCTACCCCACATATATTTCCTGCCTTCTTGCCTTTGCCTTCCTCACTTCTCTAGCAATCCACATCTTCCTTCAAAAACACATTCAAGCCAACTCCCTCCAAGAAGGCTTTCTTTTCATCTCACACCATTCTTTTTTTTTTAAATTTTTAATTTTTTTTGTTAATAAATTTATTTATTTTTAGTTTTCAATGTTTACTTCCACCAGATTTTGAGTTCCAAATTTTCACTCCATCTTGCCCTCCCCCCACCCCAAGATGGCATGCATTCTAAATACCTCTTCCCGTAGTCTGCCTTCCCTTCTATCTCTCCCCCCCTTCTCTTATCCCCTTCCCCTTCTGTTTTCCTGTAGGGCAGGATAGATTTCTGTACCCCATTTCCTGTATTTCTTATTTCCCAGTTGCATGTGAAAACATTTTTTTTAAACATGTGTTTTTAAAACTTTAGGTTCCAAATTTTCTCTCTTCCTCCCTCCCTACCCACCCTCATTGAAAAGGCGAGCAACTCAATATAGGTTATATGTGTACAGTTATGCAAAACACTTCCATAGTAAACATGCTATGTAAAACTAACTCTATTTCCCTTAATCCTATACTGCCCCCCCCATTTATTCTATTCTTTCTTTTGACCCTGTCCCTCCTCAGAAGTATTTGCTTCTGATTACCCCCTTTCCCAACCTGCCTTCCAATCACACCATTCTAATGACCACAAAGTTTTGCACTTTCTCAGTGTTTATGTAACTCATTTTGCTGTATAGTAAATCACACATTTAAACTGTTGATTTGTAAGTACTCATATTCTTCATGTATATATTCCATTCAAGAAACATCTATTAAGAATAGCTAGCATTAATATGAATGTTTAAGTAGAACCTATATCAGAATACACGCCGCAGTCTTCAGGGTTGGGGGAGAGGAGTGGGAGGGGGAAAAATTTTAAAACTCAAAATCTTATGGAAGTGAATATTAAAAGTTAAAAATAAATTAATTATAAAAAAGACTAACTAGCATTTATATAATGCTTTAAGATTTGCAAAGCACTTTATGCATGCTATCATATTTGATCCTCACACCCATCTTATGAGGTAGGTGTTATTGCTTTTGTTGTTGTTGTTATTATGATATTCTGTACCTGTTATATGAAAGGGACTCTGCCAGGCATAACATGAACAATCCTTGCCCTTCTGCAACAAGGTGTTACTGGGGACTAAGGTGGTTAGAATAAGACATGTACACAAAGAAGAATAGTACAAGGTAAGGATGATGTATATTGTGAGTTTGAAGCACAGCTCTATCATTTAACAGTGCTGGTAAACAAGGTCAACTTAATTAACCCCCTTGAGTTTCAGGTTCCTCATCTGTTAAATGGTGATAATGCTACTTATGATGCCTACCTCATAGGGTGGTTATGAGGAAAATACTTTGTAAACTCTAAAGTACTAAAGCAAGGTGAGCTATTTCCCTCAAATAGATTATAAAATTGAAGGTAGAAATCCTGTCTTTTATGTCTTTTGTATGGTTTATCCCTACTTTCCCATAACCCTAGTGATACACAGTAGGTACATATGTGGCTATACCTTGGGATAATGCTATCTTTATAGTGCCTGGATTATAAGTTACATCTAGATTATTCCCTAAAGGTAGAGCTTGGCCCAAAGTTGTTTTCCTTTTTGGGCTTAAGCCCAGTCTGAAGCTCAGCATTCTCCTAGACCCTTAGTATCTTAACTCTCACAGCCTTCACTGTCACTCCTTTTTGATGTCCTGATTCTAGAATCCACCCCTCTTCTTCTTTGGCTTCCTACCCTTTTTTCCACCTACAACCAGAACTTAGTGAATGAATATAGGAAAGATTTTTATTTATGAGAGGAGAATAAAGTTACAACTTACTTATATAGCAGAGGACAAGAATTCTCAAAGTGTTAAAAAAAAAAAAAAGAAAAGGAAGGATTCATCCACAGGACAAATCTGGTGCTTAGTAAATCTGCTTTGTTCCATCCAATCTCCCCTGCCAGTTATACGCCTCCTTTCCTAGTTCCTTACATGGATTGGACAACAATCCCTCCTGGAACCGTTCTGGCTCAGAGTGAATATAAATAGTAACTGTTTCTCTTTTGGTCAGCAACCCTGAGGGTCTTCCCCTCCCAGTTTGATTTTTTTTTTTTTATTGAAGGAACCATCCCTTGACTCACTGCTTAAATTGAATGGGTGTTGCCTCACTCAAAGTGAGAACCTGAAAAGATCTTCACTTTTTTTTTTAACTTTTTTTTTTTAATTTTTAGGCAATTGGGGTTCAGTGACTTGCTCAGGGTCACACAGCTAGAAAATGTGAAGCGTTTGCTCTGAGGCTGGATTTGAGCTCAGGTCTTCCTGACTTCAGGGTTGGTGCTGTATCCACTGCGCCACCTAGCTGCCCTTAAAAGATCTTAACTTAAAAGGACCAAGGTGTCCCACTGTATCCTGGGCCATCTCCAGTTGCCCTGATCAATATCTGGCCACTGGACCCAGATGGTTCTGGAGGAGAAAGTGAAGCACAGCCCTCCCTCACTCAAATCAAAGTCAATTGCAAGTCACTTGTAATGGTCCTCTTCAACAATGAAAGATAAACCACACAACCTAGGACTATAAAATTTCTTTTCCAAAGACCTTGGCTTTGACTCTTCCCAACTTCTTGTCTCTCAGTTTAACCAACTGGTTAATTTTTAAAAGTCATGCTAAACTCTCAGCTAATCAAAAATTACTACTGACACCTGCTGGGACCTGGCCCTCCACCTCCAACTGGGCATAGCTCCTTCCTTGGGCCAAGGAGGGTGTGGAGATACAGAACCTTAGAGTAGAATGTGGGGTGACTCTGGACTCAAGTTTGTTACTTAGGCAAATCATTCTTGTAGCCTCAGTTTCCTAGTCTATAAATAGTAGAGTTTGGACAAAATGACCTTGAAGGGCCTTTCCAGCTCTAAATCTATGAATTTATGATCACTTACCATGCAAATTAATATACACGATTTCTCATTACCAAAAATATCCATTTGTTTCATAGAATCCTATAAATACTATTGTTAAACCATGGTAGATTTTCCTCTTGGTGTCAGACAATCACAGTTGCCTGAAATCTGGTAGAAAATAAGGAAGAGGGAAACGCTTAGAAAGTACTATCAAAGACACAACCTTTACTGATTTTCTGACGCAAATTCGTCATAGTCAAGTCCCTTTGGTGTTTTCTGGGTCTAGGACCTCAGGAAGCTTAGCAATGTAATCAAAGACACAATTTGTTACCTGGCATTCTCCTCCAGGACAATACTCCTGGAATAGTCCAGAGATAATATACTCACACAAAGGGAAAAGTATCCAGCAACATCTGACCCTTGCAATTACATTGCTTTGCTATAAGATACCACTTTCCCTTTTCCTTCTGTAAATACTTTGATGTATTATATGGGAAGTATGATTACAGGTAGTTTCAAACACCGGCAGTATGAACCTTCTTTTCTCCTGCTTTTATGAGGTGGCTGCAGAAAGTCTCCAAGTAGAAGAAACACTAGTGTCCTACTTAGGGCTATTGACTCTACTACTGCCTATCCTGCCTCACAGTTTAGCTGTTTTGTTTTCTTTGCTGAGTTAGTACTTAGTTATTGATGTCTCATAAGTGCCCATGGGCAAAGTTATAATATTCATTTAGTGAGATTGGAAAATCTGCTTAGTCTTTCTTTACATATGTAATATTGTCATTTTTTTCTCAGATCCTAAGCAATGAACATTTCTTTGGGTAATAAGTTACTTTATTTAACTCTTCTTTTTCTTTACAGCAGATAAGCATTTTGTCTTAGGTAGCATAAAAGACTCAATACCTTGAGTGGCACTCCGTGTTTTAGTTTCCTGGTTAATGTCAATTGAAGTTGAATCAAATTCTTCTATTTTCATTATGGGCCTAATATACTTGCCATTATTTGTACATTTTTGAAGTTATAGGCCTATCTCAGGTTTTCTTGTCCTCATTAATCTTTACTTTAGGTGAGGAATCTGAACTACTTAGGAGACAAAGCTTCTTTGATGACAATACATTGCCACATAACAGTACGATTTTGGCTGGACACAGTTTTGCAAGTCTCCTTGAAGAAAAATCTGCATTGTATTACAGCGGAGATGGATTCGGGGATGAAGGAGCTGCATGGGATATGATTGGTATGCTTTAAAGCTAAACTGACAATAAAGTGTTTCCTTTTTAAAGGTATTTTGGCTAATAAAGTTATAGATTATGTTGAATTTTCAAAGATGCTCCTGAAACTTCCCATTCTGTCTTCCGTTACATTGGTTTCTGATGAAGACGTAATACTGCTCCTCGCCGAAGCCCTCTAGTTGTCTCCTTGATCTTATCCCTTTTCGTCCCCCTGACAGAACTCTCCCACAATCATCCCCTTTCTCCCATTTACTGGCTCCTTCTTGTGACTTACAAACTCACCCTGGTAGCAGGTTTGCTGGGTTGTAAGTATTTGTTATCTTATCTGTTGTGTTTGTAGGTTGCAGGAAAGGAGACAGTAAATTGGGAAGAATTGAAGGATTCTCTTTCCGTTTCTAAAAATTTCTCACTCCATCCTATGACCCTCTCAGTCTATCGTCATTTATCTCCCTTTAGTAGCCAGACTCCTAAAAAAAAAGTTTTCTGTTTGTTCCATTTCCACTTCCCTTTTCTCTTCTTAGTTATTTTCAATCTAGTTTCTGACTCCATCACTCGACCATAACGACTGTCTCCTAAAAATCTTTTAATTGCCAGATACAAGGGCCTTTTCTCAGTATTCACCTTTCTTTCCATAATATTTGACATTACTGAACACCCTCTTCATCTGGACACTCTCTGTCTAGGTGTTTTTTTTGTTTTTTGTTTTTTTGCTCTCTCTTAGTTCTTCTACCTGTCTGGCTATTCCTCAGTTTCGTTTGTCTAATCATATTATGTGCTTTATTCTCTAACTGTGAGTAACCCCTAAGGCTCTTCCATGCACCCTCTTCTCTGACTTGGTGATCTCATTGGCTCCAGTGGATAAAGTTATTTTCTCTATGCAAGTGACTCCCACATCTACATATCCAAGCCTCCTCCTCCTTTAAGGTACAGCTCAGATACCATCTACTTGGAGCCTTTCCTAATTCCCTCAAATGGCTAATATTCTCCCTCTCAGACTACCTTATATTTAATTAACTAATTGGTATATATTTGAATTTTTTAATTTTATATTTATTCTATATATATGTATATAAACATATATGTAGACATACATCCACACATGTATACTTCTTGTTTCCCCATCAGAATGTAAGTGCCTTGTGAGTAGGAATTGCTTCATTCTTTGTACTTGTATCCCCAGCACCTAGAACAGTGCCTGCCACGTAGTAGGTGACATAGATTGCCACATATATCTGCTACATAGATTGATTGATTGAGTAATGAAACATAAGTCTGGAAGGATTAGCTGGAACCAATTTGTGCAAAACTGAGGATTTTGCATTTTATCTCAGAGGCTGTCAGGAGCCACTGAAGATTCTTAAACAGAGACATGGCATAGACCTATACTTCAGGAATATTATTTTGTAGGCTTATGGAGGATCGATTGAATTTGAGACACACTGGAAGCTGAGAGATCAATCAGGAAGGTACTGAGATAATGCAGATGACTGTGCTACCATCACTATACCATACTACCTCTGTCACTCAGCATACCTAAAGAATCTTTCTTAACTCTTTCCACCTCTAATAATTCTGTGACATGAACCTTGTGAACAGTGTTTATTATAGCAGAGCTGAAGTTTATTTAGTTGTTCAGTAAACATTTCTTGAGATGGAAACTTTCGGAAAATAGATTTTGTCCTAAAAACAAGTAGAGACTAACTGAGCAGCTAGGTAGCACAATGGATAGAATGTTGGGCCTGGAGACAGGAAGACTCATCTTCATGAGCTCAAATCCAGCCTCAGACACTTGCGAGCTGTGTGATGCTGGGCAAGTCACTTAACCCTATTTGCCTTAGTTTCCTTATCTGTAAAATGAGCTGGAGAAGGAAATGGCAAAATACTCCAATATCTTTGACAAGAAAACTCCAAATGGGGTCATGAAGAGTTAGACATGAGTGAACAACAACAACAAAGGAGTTCTAAAAGGCAGAGGTGAGGAAGAAGTATATTCTGGGCATTGGATGACAGTCTGTTTAAAGGCCTAGAGATGGGAGATGGAGTGTCGTGTATGAAAAATTGCAACAAGGCTAGTTTGGCTGACTCAAAGGGCTCAAAGGGGAGTATTGTGTAATAAATATGGAAAGATAGAATGGAGCCAGGTCATGAAGAGTTCTAAACACCAAAGACAATGGTTTGTATTTGAACCCAGAGATCTTAGGGATTCATTAGAGTTTATTGAGTTCATTGAGAAGGGGAATGACATGTTCAGACCTTTGCTTTAGAAATATTTAAGAGTCTTTTCATCTTTCTAGTCCCATTTCCTTTTTTATAAAATGAAGGGGTTGGACTAGCTGATTTCTGAAATTCTTTCCAGCTCTATGTGTGATGAACCTGTTATTAGCCCCTCTAAGTCTCAGTTTTATCATCTATAAAATGGAAAACATGACTTGTATTGTCTACCCTGCAAAGCTTTTGTAATGAAAAAAATTTCAAAAATTATAAATCAACATAAATTTGAGGTTTTTGTAATTAGAGAGATGCTGTATGAGATCACAGAATGTGTATATACCAGACAAAGGTTACTAGTTTTCCAAAAATTAGAATTTGATAAAACACATTTAATACTAAAATTCTATTGGATATAGTTTAATCTTGTTTTGGATAGTAATATAGATATGCACAATTGCCAGTAAATATAGAATTTAAGTTGATGAAATGTCAAATAATATTAGGAATAGTTTGCTGAACTACAATATTAACTATGGTAAAATAAAATTTATTAGCATCACAATTGGCCTAAATCTGATTAAATTTGATTATACGTCATACAGGTTTAGTTTTATAAATGATATAAAACCAGTGATACAAGTGACATAAAACTAAATCGGCGAAATGTCGAAATTATGTCCAACATACTTTATTCAACTTTTATTTTCACGAGTATACTTTTTAAACTTTCCATAATAAAATTACATATTATATTTTTAAGATAATCTGTTACAAGATGACCACAATATCCTGTTGGAAGACTTCAATTTGGACAAAGAAATTTCTTTGCCTCCTCAGCCTCTTGAGTCGCCTGAGTCAATAATTGGTCAGTTCATATTTGCCTTTATGTACTTCCTGAAAAAATGAACATTCAAATTAAGTATCAGAAGCACTAAGTTTATATGGTACTATAATATAGAAAGAGATAATAGGAACAAGGGGCCGGGTTAAGTGAGGTCAGAATACCTTCAAGTACTAGGGTTCTAGGAAATTAGGGTGGTGGTTTGAGTTCTGAGATGGTACAACACTGAAGTCTTGCTGCCTGGGAAAAGGAGTGACTACACAAGATTAGTTATGAAAGCACATTTAGATGATTTGCTAAAGTGCTATGCTTTTGAAATTACTTGTGTTGACCTACTTGGATACTTCAGGGATCTATGATTTATCAGCATGGATAGAATTTTAGATTGCAGCTCCTCTACACATTAACAGATGATCTTTATGAGTTTCCAGGGCTGAAAAGTATTTTTGGACTAAGTGATAAAATACATATTATATGTAAGTATGCATATATGCATACAGTTTATAATAGTGTTTTAGAATGTAACTGCATAGTTACTTAATTATTAGTATTTTCCCCTTTGAAATGAGTATAGACTTAACTCACATAACAATTTTTCACTTCTTTAATGAGCCTATAAGTAGTACAGGTATGATTAACTCCAATTCTGACTCTTCTCACTTTTTGATATTAAATTTGCTTTTGACCCTGGGATAGAAATTTGGACAGGAGGGAAGTTATACATGAATATATAATTATAGTTCCTTATGGATCCATAATTATTAGTGAATAATTTATAGTATGTGTCTACTGTTTTTAACTTACATATAAGGTTACTATTCAATTTAGTTCCTGTATTATCCTATAATTTGCAACACTATTTGTGATAGATTTGTTTTCATGGTACTATCATTATGTGTTCAATAGAAGAAACAAGCAATTCTGAGTCTATATATCCACCTGACAGTCAGCAAATGAATGGAACTGTGTTAATGACAAATGAAGAAGAGGAACTTACCCTTGATCCAATTGATCCTAGAGGTCAGAGTTGTTTTTGGTTTTTGTTTCTTGAATATAAAGGGATTAAAACTTAGAACATAATCATATCTGGAATACTGTGGACTATGATAATGTGTTTGAACACCACGTGAAGTATGGCACGGGGTCAGTACAATAACAGGATTTATAATACAGTAGGGGTGTAATGAAAGAACCATGAACAATGCATCCATTATATTCAGCACTTATTAAACTCTATAGCCAGTTTGGTGGTGTATAAAATTTAAAGGTGGCTCTTTGATGAAATCTTTGGAAAAGATCTATAAGGAAATGCTCAAGACTAAGGTGAAAGACTTTAGACTCCCTCACCCTAAAGCAAAAGCTTGGAGTGGAAGAAACAAAATGACAATGATAATCTTCAAATCTATGTAGGAATTTGGTGGAGGGGTGGTGACTCATCTCCAGGTATAACAGAATAAGAGAAAATAGGCTTAGATTGTTGGTGAGAGATAACAAATAAAACAAAGGCCTCTAGTGAGGCCTATCAGATGCTAGAATGAATTGTAAAGAAAAGTTGTGGAATTCCTTTCTCTAAAGAGCTTTAAAAGTTAGATTGGTATTCTATTTGGGAGATAGTTTGGGTGGGGAACCTGTGGGCTTGAGGCCTTTAACTGGGGCCCCACTTGAGGACCTAGAGGACCACCTGTGGCCTAGAGACCACCAGTTCCCCATCCCTGGTTTAGACATTTCTGCCTGAACCATTGTTTCCTAAACTCTTCCATAAAGTACTGGTGTTCTATGAAAAATTATTAATGTGAGTTCTGTGATAGAATTATAGTATATATATAAAAAATACTTAATACATGTGACAATTTTTCTGAATGAAAAAGTCTATTTTGTTCCAAAATTTCTCTGACCCCTATTATCCCAGTGGCCTTTCTATGCCTCCCCAATTCCCTGGATTAGCATTTATGAGTTCCATCAAATGCCAAAATGATCTGTAGCCAAATTAATTTGAGAACTGCTGGTACAGAAGTGACAAAATGAACTAGATAATATGTAGGCTCTGGAAATTTCTTCCACTTCCAGGAGTTTGTTACAAAAGTAAGCAATATTGTCCCTCTCCCCCCTGGCATCCTTCTGTTACTCACAACTATAATTTATGAGAGTAGCCACCATATGTCCCATGGTTGGGACCAGAAGCAACTCTGTGTGTGTGTGTGTGTGTGTGTGTGTGTCTGTCTGTCTATCTGTCTGTCTCTGGTGTGTGCTCCCACTGATGCTCTGAAGAACTTTTGAAAGATACTTGTCAAAGTAAATTATTTAAGGACTACTGGCACTAAGTGAATCTCCACCTGAACTGGACAGGAAGTCAAGAGGAGGACACGGGTGGCATTTCCTCCTCCATGAAATTCTGCAGGACGCATTATTGTACTCTTGAGACCCAGGAAAGGAAAAATCCAGCATAATATATTCTGTTGCTATGAAATCCCTCAGAGACCATTATAATAAGGAGCTTAACTAGTCAAATTTGTGGATATTTCTTAGATATTGCACGGGGAAGGAAAAGCAAACGTAAGAAGAAGGTGCTTATTGATCCAGTGAAGGAGATCAGCAGCAACACCATGTATAAACAGCTTAGTAACTTCATGGACACACTGACTGTGTTGGAACTTGCACCCCCTACTAGACGTTTGATGATGTGGAAGGAGAAAGGAGGAGTAGATACACTTCTGACAAGTGCTACCCAGTTTCTGATTAATCCTGAGCTTAAAATGGTAAACATATCTGTCTTTTTATACTAATATAACATTTATATTATATATCATTAACAGAGCTGTTTCACATCCTCTTTTAAAATTTTACAGTTTGAATAAATAGAATTAAAATAATTAAGAGACCAGCCTAGATGCATAGTTCATTGGGTGGAAAAAAAACCACCTTGTCTTGCAGTAAGAAAACTTGGGTTCAAGTCCTATCTCCCCTATCTGTGTGACTTCCTGTTAATTGCTTATTGTCTCTGAGTCTCAGTTTTTATTATTTGTCAAACATGGATCATATAATCATAGTTTTAGAACTAGAAGGGAACTTTGAAAGTCATTTTACAAATGAGGAGCAGAAGTCCAGAGAAATTAAGTGAATGACTTGCCCAAGGGCACATTGATAATAAGTATCAGAGCCATGATTCGAATGTGGATCCTTGGACTCCAAATCCAGCCCTCTTTCCACTATACCATGCTGTTTTTCTTCCTCCTCTCTTATAGGGTTGTCATGTGAATCAAGGAAAATACTAGATGAAATGTACATTGTAAATGGCCAAATGCTATAAGTGTTCAATATGCATTATGTGTTACATTACTATTATACCTTGTCACTTCTGTGTATGTTTATATGTTATTGGTTTATTTTATGGCATAATTATCTGTGTTTTGTTGATTTACTTAACTTACAAAAATTCACGAAAATAAATGTGTTTTCACAGTTGTTTAGAAAATGCTTTCAGTCAACTGGCTTTAAACGTAGAAGAAAAACTTTATGGACGGGATCTGAAATGGAAGAAGCAAGAAACAGTGACCTGCTAGGTAAGACTTCTAATCCACAGAGACTTCTTTTACATTACACACAGGTGTCCTTTTGGAGTATAAATGTTGATGGCTAACCTGATTCCAAACGCACTCGTGTTCAAAGTCAGCCTCCAGAAAAATTTTTGAAGTTAAGGAAATTGCTACATTGACATTCCATTTTCTTGTCTGTTTGGTGTAATTTTGATTAAAGAGATTTTGTTCATAAGAAGCATTTATGTAAGAGCTATGGCTAAAATTTGGGTTTTGATGCCCCGACGAAGGAAGTTAGCCCTCCAAGATTACATACTAATCGAGTGACAAATACAATTTCATTATTAGCTGGATTGTCATTCCATATAAATTTTTTTGTCATTTTCTCCAATTATATAATCATACTGTTAGTATTTTGATCAGTATAATATTAAATTTATAGATTAATTCAGGAAATATTGATATTGAAAAAATTATTAAGCACCTACTATATTCAAGGCACTGTGCAAGGTTCTGGGACTATAAAGATGAAAAACAAAATAGTTCCTATCCTCAAGGAATTCATATTTTATTTGGGGGGACAGGAATACAACAAGTACACAGATAGGCTAGTACAAAATAATTTCAAGAAGGAGAGAGCATTCACAACTGGGAGGATCAGTAAAGGTCTCATATGAGAAATGGCAACTGAGCTGTCATCAGAAGCTAGAGAGTATGAGAGGTGGAGGTGAGAAGGGAGTACATATTAGACCTTTTGTACAAAGGCATGGATGCAAGCAATACTAGCAGTCTGGTTGGGATCAGAGAGTACACGAAGGAGAGTATGGACTGAAAATAATGATAATAATAGCTAGCATTTGTATAGCATTTTAAGGATTGAAAAATGCTTCACAAATACTATCTCACTTTATCCTCACAACAACCCTGGGAGGTGGGTACTATTATTATCCTCGTTTTACAGATGAGGGAACTGAGGCACAGAGAATCTAAGTGACTTTCCCAAGGGCACACAACTAATATGTGTCTAAGGCTGGATTTGAACTCAGGTCTTCCTAACTTATTGACTTCAGCCAAGTCTAGCATTCTATCCAATGTGCCAATGGAAAGGTAGGTAAGAGATTGATTAGAGAAGCCTTTAAATACTAAACTGAGGATTTCACATTTTATATTAGAAGAGTGATGTGGTCAGAGGTATTTTTTCCTTTGAGTCTCTGCTTGCATTTGTTCTAGTTATTCTTATCTTTTGGGAGATTCTCTAAATTTGCATTAATTTTGGTATTGGTCAATGACTTTTCTGATTCCCTTATTTGTCTAGCTTTAGTTCCTAAATTGGGGCTTTGTTAAAGGTCCAAGCTATACCCCCTGATGTATTTTTTTGGGTGAGGATTGTTGGCCTTAGTCTCATTCTGGGTCCCCTGGGTTCTTCTATGCTGACTTCCACCTCCCAGGGTTACACTCAACCAGGATCTTTAAGGTTCAGAGAGTTGTAACTTCAAGGCCCTCTATGGCATATCAGGAGAGAATGCTAGGCACCTAGAAGCCCTTGATGCCTGAGCTGATCGCTTTTGCTCCCTCACGGTGTGCACCCAAACCACCCTGGAGCTTACTTAAAGAATCCTGCCATTCCTGCTCCCTCTGGACCGAGAACCCTGAAGACTGCAAGTATCTCTGGACCTTTTCTAGTCACACTGGTAAAGTATAGGTTTGTTTGCTAGTACTAGCACTAGCTTTTGTAGTAGCCCCATTTTCTCTTGCTCGTGGGCTGCTGACTTTGTGAATTTCTGGAGCAAAAGAAGTCACATACTGTAGTTTATCATTGGAGTTCTTGATCATTATTTAGTCTTGTACAATTTTAGTGTTTGCTGGTGTAAGTGTGGGGGAATTGGGCAGCTTGCTACCATTCAGGCAACAATCTTGACCAGAAATCCATTGCCTACTTATTAATATATTAAAATATGCTGTGATATCTAGTGGGGGGAAATAGTGCCATGAATAATTGGCTTGTGCAACATGCTGGGCATTTGGAAGTTATTGGAGAGAGATGGGAGAGTGCAAGAAGGTAAGATTATAAACATACAGATTCCATATACACACTCAACAAATGCTTGTTGATTAATTGAGTCTAAATATCCTGTAGTCTCTGTTTTCCAGTTCATCCTTTTACCTAAGTCATGTCCTTTACACATTGGATGTTGGCAATCTCTGAATATTCATATCAAACTCCCTTTCTTTATTTCTTTGTTGATTCAGGGACTTCCATGATGGAAGAGCCTTGTAACCTGAGAGAGTTAACTCATACAAATATGAGGAAAGATGTAACTGAAGATCTGCCATTGATTAAATCAGAGAGTGGCAGGCATGAAGACGCCAATGAAAATGCTGACACTGTGGTAAGTTTATGATTATTTTGGGGCAGATTTTTACATATATAGGGCAATCCTGGTGAGGAAAGTCCTACTACTAAAGCAAAACAGCAAATGTTGTACAATTTCTAGCCTAAGAGAAGTTTTCTGGAGGCACTGATAGCTTAAGTGACTTGATCAAGGTGACATAGTCAGTGATGAAAGAGATGGGGCTTGAATCCGGGCCCTCTGGACTTAGAGACTGACTCTCATATATTATCCTTCACTGCCTGACAAGTTCATTAAATAGATTTATAAAAACATGGTCCTTTATTCTAGTTTATTAAGAGTGATTTTCTCAAGACTGGGCAAAGAATTTTGTGTCTGCCTGTCATATCATATGTTTATACAGTAGTTCACCTCTCATACACTTCTAGTACATATATTGTTTTATAGGTTTTCTTCAGTAATTATTACAGCTCTGCAGGGTGAAACATGATCACTATCTGCTGAGCAATAGGTACCTCAGAGAGTAAATTACAAGGAATGCTATATCTAGTTTTGGACTGAAACAAAATTTCACTTATTATCTTTTTTTAAAAAATTTATTTATTTATTTATTTTAGGCAATTGGGGTTAAGTGACTTGCCCAGGGTCACACAGCTAGTAAGTGTGTCAAGTGTTTGGTCTAAGTCCGGATTTGAACTCAGGACCTCCTGACTTCAGGGCCTGTGCTCTATCTACTGCGCCACCTAGCTGCCCCTTGCTTATTATCTTAAATTCTTTATTTATTTAACAAATATTTATTTCATTAAGTTATTTGAAAGTTACTGTGCTAGGTACTAGGGAAGATATAAAGATAAATAGTGCACTGTCCTTATCTTTAAGGAGCTTACTTTCTAGGAGGGAAGAAATAAGGCATGTAAACAGATTTTTAAAAATCCAGATTCTCATTAGAAGGTGAGATCCTTGAAGGCAGGGACGGATTTTTGCCTTTTCTTGTATCTCCAGAGCTTAATACAATGCTAAGTACATATTAAACACTTAGTAAATGCTTATTGACTGACTGAGCAAGATTTCATGTTCAAGAAAATATCAGAGTTTTAAAAAATATATATGCCATAGAATATTCTTCTAGTTGTCATTTTATTGAACCATACGAGATCAAGTTTTTAGTTCCATTCAAAAATAAATTAACGGGGAAAGCTAGGTGGCGCAGTGGATAGAGCACCAGCCCTGGAGTCAGGAGGACCTGTGTTCAAATGTGACCTCAGACACCATATACTTACTAGCTGTGTGACTCTGGGCAAGTCACTTAATCCCAGTTGCCTCACCAAAAAAAAATAATAATAATAATGCATTTAAAGCTTTTTGCCATACTGTACTATTCTTTTTTTAAAATTCAATTTTATTTTTTTTCAGTTCCAATTTCTCTCCCTCCCCCACCCATTGCGAAAGCAAGAAAAAGAAAACTCTTTATAATTACGTATAGACATGCAAAACAAATTTCTACATTAGTGATATCCAAACAAAAGAAAGAAAGGAAAAGAAAGAGAAGAAAATATGCTTCAGTTTGCACTCTGAGTCCATCAGCTCTCTCTCTGGAGATGGATAGAATGTTACATCATGAGTCCTTTAGAATTGTGGTCGGTCATTGTGTTGATCAGAGTTACTAAGTCATTTAAATTTCATTATCTTTACAATACTACTGTTATTGTATAAATTGTTCTTTTGGTTCTGCTTGTTTTACTTTGAATCACTTCATATAAGTTTTCCCAGGATGTCGTGAAACCATCCCCTTCATCATTTCTTAGAATACAATACCATTCAAATCATCACCATAACTTGTCCAGTCATTCCCCAATTGGGCATCCCCTCAGTTTCCAATTCTTTGCCACCGCAATAAGGGCTGCAATGAAATTTTTTGTACACATGGGTGCTTTTTCTTTGATCTCTTTGGGGTATAGGCCTACTAGCATTATTGCTGGATCAAAAGGCATGCATAGTTTAGTAGCTTTTGAGACATAACTCCAATTGTTTTACAGAATGGTTAGACTAGTTTTCATTTCTACCAATAGACCAGACTATATTTTGTTAGCAACTAATAGAATTCAGTGTTTTGTGGAAAAGAATTCAATAAATAGGTATTAAGTGACTACTATGAGCAAGGTTGTATGCTGGAAATATAAAAGGAAGAAAATGATAGGTAAGAATGAGGAAGGTAAGATAGTATGCATCATTTAAAAATCATAATGTATGTGATAGTTTAAATTATTTACTGAAATAATTGATAAATGTCTTCAAGAAAATATGTTTGGCTTCTTTCTTCTATGGTAGCCATAACCTGCTCTCCCACTTCTGAGCATTCCCTCTGCTTTATTAGCTTCCCCTCCTCTTCCACCTTTTTGTCCCTTCCCAAAATAGTGGACAAGCCAACTTTATGTGGCATTATTTGTGTTGGAGGTGGGAAGGGACATTTTGATGTTGAGTTTTCAACTGTAAGCTCTGGTTTTCCCTTTCAGCTCCTACAAAAGTGAAGGATAACTTCAGATAGGCTTATTCTTATATAAGGATTTGTGTACCACATGAAAAATATATAAATCAAGTGGAAAATAA
This sequence comes from Vombatus ursinus, assembly GCF_900497805.2. Classification (NCBI taxonomy): domain Eukaryota; kingdom Metazoa; phylum Chordata; class Mammalia; order Diprotodontia; family Vombatidae; genus Vombatus; species Vombatus ursinus. The sequence goes on from NW_020954564.1 coordinate 1,509,385, forward strand.
AATACTCAGAGAAATAAGAACAGAATGAAATTCATGAGTATATATCTTAAATAAGAAAATGCAGTTTCTTGGCTCTGTTTAAATGTAGCTAGAATATCTGTCTATGAAAAATCAAACAAAGTATACTAGCTTGATTCCTTAAAGAATGAAGGAAGTATTTGCAGGAAATCAAATATGTGTATAATTTTTAAAATAATCTATTGAAATGTAATTCATGTGATTAATGTATTTAATAAAATATAATTGCTTCTGTAATAACTACTAGCTAGATAACATTTGTTTTTATCTTTTTTCTCTTAGCAGGAAGCAGCTGAAATGGTTTCTTCCAGTACTGAGAAATCTTTGTCAATGAACAACCTCTTGGGAAAGGAAATCGAAAATTGCCAAATAGATTTGGAAAATGTACGTGTGATCCTGAGAAGGTTGTTAAGTAGTTTTATTTCCTAACACTTTAAGTACTCTATAGTTATTCAACACCTGTCTTTGGAGAACTCACATTACATTCATTCATTCAACAGTCATTTTATTGAGTACTTATTATTGAAGGTGCTAAGGGAGTTACAAAGACAGTAAAAGTGTAGTCCCTGCCCTCTTACAGTGCTTTACTTTACAGTACTTACTTTCATTTGGTAGGGGGGAATGAATATTACAAATATATCTAAGCCAAAAATTCTTAACTTGGGGTTCATGAACCCCAAAGGGATCCATGGATACATTTCAGGTGGCCCACAAACTTGGATGGGAAAAAAATTGCATGTTTATTTCAACATAATGGATTTCCTTTGTAATCTTATGTTTTTTTGTTTGTTTGTTTTATACATTTCAAAGCATTATTTTGAGAAGGGTGCTTAGGCTTTAACACACTACTAAAGGAGTCTGTGATGCAAAAAAGGTTAAGAATCCCTAATTTAAGCACTTGCTAACTTTAATACATAATACAATACAAAAAGGATAAGGGAAAATAGCAGGGCATTATAAGTAGGAAACTGCTTTGGGGTCAGGAAGACCTGAATTCAAGTTCTGCCTCTGACAAATGCTGGCTGAGTAATTCTGGGCAAGTCATTCAACCTCTCAGTGCTCCAGGCTACTCTCTGAGAACAGATACAAATCTACATTGGTAAAGGGAGTTTCCTCACTAGGAGTTTCCTGTACAAATAAAATCACAGATTCTATCTTTTTTTTAAAAGTTCAACAAATAATAAATAGTTGAGAGAATTATCAAGGGCTTTGCAAGGTTCAAGGAAGGAAAAATCATTCCAATTGGGTAGATTATGGAATGTTTCATGAAGGATATGACATTTGATCTGGGTCTGAAGGATGGATAAAACTTCAACAGGTAGATATGGGTAAAAGGCATGAAAAGCAGGGAAAAATTATTTAATGCATCCTTGTAACAAATCTAGAGGAATGGGTAATAGTATTCAGTTATATCCTATTTTACTAATAACCAATATATAAAAATATAAAATATATAAAATAACCAATATATAAAGATCCAGATTATAAAATATAGAGGGTATTTATTCATTTTGCACAAGGTTTCTTTGTTTTACCATCATTTGTTCTTGTTATTGTTCAGTCATTTTCAGTCATGTCCAACTCTTTGTGATCCTATTTGGGGTTTTCTTGGCAAAGATACTGGAGTGGTTTGCCATTTCCTTCTCCAGCTCATTTTACAGAAGACAAAACTAAGGCAAATAGGGTTAAGTGACTTGCCCAGGGTCACACACTAGTAAGTATCTGAGGCCAGATTTGAACTTGGGTCTTTCTGACTCCAGGCCCAGCATTCTACCCACTGCACCACCTAGCTGCCCACCTTTACCATAATAGTATTCCTTCAAATAGTATGTTGTCTTAGTGCATTTCGAATAACATTCAGCTTAAAAAAGGAAATGTAAACACAGCTTTTTCAGGAACATAACTATTATATGGAGAAAGGAAGACTTATATTTAAATTACATGAGGCCATTAAAGAAGGGAGAAGTGAAGTAGCTAAGTAGCCTAGGTCAATAGCAGAGCCAGAAATAAAACCTGGTTCACATGACTTCTGCTAGAGTTTTAGTCTAATCAGCCAAGTAATAATAGAATGTCAGAGCAGGAAGCAGCCTCAGAGAGAGAAGCAGCTGTATTCTTTAGTGAAAATACTATTTACTGACTTAAAGTCAGGAAAGACCCGAGTTTAAATTTTGCCTCTCATACTCACTAGTTATGTGACCATGGACATTCCAGCAAATCTCTAAGTTTTCCATATATGTAAAACAGGCATAGTAAAACCTATAGTATTTAACTCACAGGGTCATTGTTATTGTTATTGTTTAGTTGTTCAGTCATGTACAACTCTTCATGACCCCATGGACCATAGCACACCAGGCCTTTCTATCCTCCACTATCTCTCAAAGTCTGTCCAAGTTCATGTTCATTGTTTCCAAGATGCTATCTATGCATCTCATCCTCTGCCATCCCCATTTCCATTTGCTTTCAGTCTTTCTCAACATTAGGGTCTTTTCCAATGAGTCCCCTCTTCTCATTCTGTGGCCAAAGTATTTAAACTTCGACTTTAGTATTTGACCTTCCAGTGAATAGCCTGAATTAATTTCTTTAAGTATTGACAGATTTGACCTTCTTGCTCTCCAAGGGACTCTCAAAAGTCTTTTCCAACACCACAATTGGAAAGTGTCAGTTCTGTGGCCCTCAACTTTCCTTATAGTTTAACTTTCACAGCCATACATTGCTACTGGAAAAACCATAGCTTTGACTATACAGATCTTGGTTGACAAAGTGATGTCTCTGCTTTTTAGTATGCTTTCCAGATTTTCCATAGCTTTCCTTCCAAGGAGCAGGCATCTTTTAATTTCATGGCTGTACTTGCCATCTGCAGTGATCTTTGAACCTAAGAATATAAAATCTGATGCTATTCCATTTCTTCTCCGTCTATTTGCCAGGAAGTGATGGGACCAGTTGTCAAGATCTAAGTTGTTGTTGTGTTTTGTTTTTTTTTTAGTGGTAAACATCATGCCAGGTTTTACACTCTCCTCTTTCATTCTGATCAAGAGCCTTCTTAATTCCTCTTTACTTTCAGAGTAGTATTGTCTGAATATCTGAGATTATTGATATTTCTCCCAGCAACCTTTATTCCAACTTTCGATTCTTCCAGCATGGCATTTCACATGATGCATTCTGTGTATAAATTAAACAAATAAGGTGAGAATATACAGCCTTGTCATACTCCTTTTCCAATCTTAAACCAATCAGTTGTTCCATGTTCAATTCTAACTGTTGCTTCTTGGTCCCCATACAGGTTCCTCAGGAGACAAGTAAGATGTTGTAGTAATCCGATCTCTTTGAGGATTTGCCATATTTTCTTGTGATCCACATGGTCAAAGGCTTTAGTGTAGTCAATGAAGCAGAAGTAGATATTTTTCTCCCTTGCTTTCTCCATAATCCAACCAATGTGGGCAATTTTGTCTCTAGTTCCTCTGCCTCTTTAAAAACCAGCCTGCTCTTTTGGTAATTCTTTGTTCACATATTGCCAAAGCCTAGATTATAGAATCTTATGCATAAGCTAGGTAGCCTGTGAAATGAGAGCAATTGTTCAGAATTTGAATATTCCTTGGCATTGCCCTTTTCTAGGATTGGGACTTTCCAATCCAGTGGCCGCTGTTGTGTTTTCCAAATTTGCTGGCATATTGAGTGCAGCTGTTTAATAGCATCATCATTTAGGGTTTTAAATATCTCAGCTGGAATTCTGTCACCTCCACTAAGCTTATTGTTAGCAATGTTTCGAAGGCCCACTTGACTTCATTCTCCAGGATGTTTGGCTCTAAATCAATAACCACACCATCTTGGTTATCAGTGATGTTAAGATCTTTCTTGTGTAGTTCTTTTGTGTATTATTGCCACCTCTTCTTAATCCCTTAGTACTTTGCAAACCATAAAGGCTATAAATGTCAGCTAATATTATTTATTTAATACCCTCAATCTACAGATAAAAGAACTTAGGTCCATGTTCTTTTAGAAAATTCTACTCAAAATTTATCTTTAATTTATACTGCCCAAGTGAACATACATTCTAATGGGAGACACAGGTGTATGCACATACATATACACATATGTATATATATATATATATCTTTATGTAAATGATTCTGAGATCTATATATCTAGCTGTGTGTATATATATATTAATGTTCAGTGTTTCAGACATATCTTACTTTTTGTGACCCCATTTGGGGTTTTCTTGGCAAAGATACTGGAGTAATTGCCATTTCCTTTTCTAGTTCATTTTACAGATGAGGAAACTGAGGGTTAAGTGACTTGCCCAGGGTCACACAGCTAGTAAGTGTCTGAGGCCAGATCTGAACTCAGGAAGATGAATCTCCTATACTTCAGACCTGGTGCTCTATCCATTGTGCCACCTAGCTGCCCTCTACATCTATATCTACCTATTTATATGTGTAATATATATATATATATATATATACATACATACATATATAATATGGAGAGAAAGAGAGATGCAAAGTACATACTTTGTAGATGTAGATAACTTTAGAAGCAGATGGAAGATAACTTTAGAAGAGATGGCCTTAGTAGCTGAAGAGACTTGGAAAAGTTTGCACAAGGTGGGATTTGCTGACTCTTGAAGAAAATTAAGACGCAGAGGTGAAGAAGGAGAGCATTCCTCAAATGGGGGAGAGACAAGGAAGAGGCAGAGACAGGTGATGAAATGAACAAGGCCAGTATGACTGGACTGTAGAGTATGTGGAGTGAAGTATGAGAAGAATGGAAAGGGAGGAAAGAGCCAGGCTATAAAGAGCTTTAAATGCCAATGCCTTTTTTATTTGATCCTAGAGGTACTGAATAATAATAGTACTGAATAATAATAAAGAGGTACTGAAGTTTATTGGACAGGGATAGTTATGTGTGTTTTATGAAAATCACTTGGGCAGCTTTGTGGAAGATGGATTGGAGTAAGGAGAGACTTGAGGCAGGGACACCAGTTAGAAGGCTATTACAATTGTCCAGAAAAGAGGTGAGAGGTGAGAAGGGCCTGAAATAGGGTAACAACTGTGTGAAAGGAGAGAAGGTAACGTAAATAAAAGATGTTGAGAACATGTCAACCACAATGATTTGACAATTGTTTGGATACATGAAATGAGTAAGGGTGAGGAGTTGAAGATGACACAAAGGTTGTGAATCAGAATGACTGGGAGGATGTTAGTGCCCTCTACAGTAATAAATATGTTAGGAAGAAAGCTGCTTTTAATGGAAAAGATAATGAATTCCATTTGGGGCATGTTGAGTTTGAGATGCCTATGGAATATTCAGTTCAAAATGTGTAATAGGAAGTTGGTGATATAGAACTAGAAGTCAGGAGAAAGACTAGGGCTGGATATATAGATCTGAGAATCATCTGTATAGAGATAATAACTGAAGCCATGGGAGCTGATGAGATCACCAAGTGAGATGGGGTAGACAGAGAAGGGGACCTAGAACAGAATCTTGGAAAATACCTACAGCTAGTGGGCATGACACAGATGACGACCCAGCAAAGAAGCCTGAAAGGAGTAGTCAGATAAATAGGAGACAACCAAGAGAGAGAAGCATCACAAAAACCCAAAGAGAAGAAAATGTCCAGGAAGAGAAGGTGATTAACAGTACCAAAGGCTAAAGAGAGGTCAACAAGGATGAGCACTGAAAAGGCCATCTACTCAACCAACAATCTTTTATTCATTTATTTATTCATTTACTTTATTAAAATGTTATTTTTTTAAAAGAAAGATAGGGGCTCAGTTCTATTGTTTTCCTTTCCAAATACTTATTTTAAGAATTTTAAAACTACATGGCATATATTAGTATACAAATTTTAAGAAATTAATTAATTTCTATTAATAATAAGGCCCATTGTGGATGGCTGAATTTTGTAAGTTTTGTGAATGAGTAGCAAAAAAATTATCTTCTGAGGATGCCTCTTTGCAATCTTTGGTGAAAATTATTTGTAAATGAAAGTGATTTGTTTTTAACACAGTATAGTTTTCATTATGTATTATGTTATGTGACAGTGTACCCGAAATGATAATTTATAAAAATTATAAAAATAAAATTTCCCTTGGTGAAAAAATTTGACTGCAGAAGCAAGGGACTGAAGATATGAAATTAGGCTGTTCCTATCCACTTAAAATTGAGTGGATAATAAAAGCAGTTATCTGGATAAATCAGACCAAAGCTTCTCTTCCACCATCCAAACAAGAATCAAAAGGTTTTTTTTTGTTTGTTTGTTTGAGAGGGTGAAGGGAATTACTTGAATTATTTAAATGTTTTATTTCATTCATTCACTTTGCATACATAGGTACAATTATCTTTATGTGTGATCCTAGACCACAGACTTCAATTCAGCTGTTTTAATAACCCATTGAGATTTTCGCTCAATTGATTCAGCTGCTAAATGGCCAAATAGATTAAGTGTATAGGCTTTATTGGAGTGAACTCATCAATTCTACCAAACCTTACTCTGTTTGTCCAATGCATTTATAGACATGTTTAATGGTAAAAGTGAGCAAATGTTTCATCCATACTGAGGACAGGTTAGATGGGAATATGTTCTAGTTTTAGCAGTAGCAATTTAGTATAAATGTTATAATAAAATGATCATATTTTGGACCCATCAATTTGAAATGAGGAATGAGACATAGAATCAAGAGAATAAGTTATATTTGCAGCAAAATCTTTGCGTCTAAAGATTTTTAGTGGTATGGGAGATGTAATTGAGAATCCCTGTCTGTAAGTTGCCTTTCTTCAAATATTCATAAATATGCCAAAATTTTCTGGACCAAAAGCATCTTGGAACCTATGGAACTGAAGAAGAATTAGGAAAGTGTTCAGGGTTTCCATGCTATAGAAGAGAGGCCAATAATGTGGCTCACAAACCAAGTGAGTTTTGAGTGGCATGGCTTCTAGGTAGAATCGTGACCTAGGTAAGTTTGTCTAGCTATTTCTTCCCTCCTGGCATGCTTTCAACTAGCATTAATTTTAGGTTCCTATCTTGTACTTCTTTGGAGAGTGTCAACAATCCCTTCTAAGGTTTTAGCTGATTAAAGTTTAATGCTTAAAAGAGGCTCTTCAAAATGATAATTAAAAGGATGAACCTGTAATGGTGAAATGACAGAGAATAGGATTAATATTTTTAAACAAGGGGCAGAATATACATTCTTCTTACTCAAAATGACATCTCTGGTTTATTACCTGTCAAAGTGGTAGAGAGGCACAACGTTTTTTTTAGAGGAAGAAGAGAGCATCAGGGAACTAGCCCCATTGCTCTATTCCTCCTGACCATGAAAAACTAAACATTGGGTAGGTAGAAATGAAAAATGTTTGCTTTTAAAACAATAGTTTAGATGGGATTTTAAAATAAAGTTTTTGTTGTTGTTGTTCAGTCATGTCTGACTCTCTGTGACCCCATTTGTGGTTTTCTTGGCAAAGATACTGGAATAGTTTGCCATTTTCTTCTCCAGCTCATTTTATAGATAAAGAAACTGAAGCAAACAGTGACTTGCTCAGGGTCACACAGCTGGTAAGTATTTGAGGCTGGATTTGAACTCAGGAAGATGATTCTTCCTGACTTCAGGTTGGTGCTCTATTCACTGCACTACCTAGCTTCTCTAAAAATAATTTTCTTGAAAATTTACTTGAAAAACTTGTTGTCATATAACCTTAAAGGGTTTACATGTATATAATAACGAGCAGGGAACCATGTTTTGAAAGTGCTCTTAAAAGGTCAATCACTATATCTTTATTTTAAAAAGTTACTTGAAGTATCAATAATTAAAAAAATAAAAATATCAATAATTCAATTTTTTTAATTGGAAAATGTTCCTATTGAATTGAATTATGTGCTTCAACTAAATAAGTGCATATGAGGTGCTATAAAGCTGGACAGATAGATCTCAGAATCATCTGTATAGAGATTTTATGTACACACACATATGTGCATTACTTTGGGGCAACAAGCAATTTGTGTCAGATAGACACGACAGATTATTATGGTGCAAGCATTATTAATATTTTTATCCTCTGAAGTATGTAAACAAAATAGCTATTTAACTCTTGTTTGAGAATTTTTCAGTTTAACTCTTCGATTTAAGAGTACTTCCTCTTAGCAAAATAATGTAGAAATATCAGACTGCCTTCCTTCTTTAAGTGTTTACATAAGGCTTGAGGAAAAAAACTAACTTTCTAACACTTCTCATTTTGGAGCTAACCAAAGTGAAGGGGCAGCCTTAGGAAGTGTAGTGGATGCCCCCTCACTTGAGGTCTTCAAGCCCAGGAGGGCTGATCACTTATCAGGTACATTTTAGAGAGGATCCTTGCTCAGATCCGGATTAGTCTAGGTAGCTTCTGAAGTCCTTTCCAACTTTGACATTCCGTGATTCTGATCTGTTTGCTCCGTTATTATACCATGGAGTCAGGGCAGCATTCATTGCTACTCTGCCAGCAAGCAGAGTTGGGCAACAGCATGGGGCAGGGGAGGAGGGAAAGTGTGGCCTGAGAATGGTTCTCCACCTTTCAAGTTAGTGAATAATTATTGCCGAAGACTCGGCACACTACTCTAAGAAGCTGCTGACCCCTACTGTAGAAAAAACACTAAGCACCGTAAATTACTTTTGAAGTATCCTATCACCTATTTCATTTAGATACGGAAATTTATGAAGTGTTTAGAATGTTAGGCCTGGAAGAGACTTAGAGAGCATCTAAGTCCAACACATTTGAAAGCACTCCTTCAGACATTCTCTATAGTTACATCTGTACCTGTCCAAAGATATAGGTCATCACAAATTGGAACTATCCCCAACCAAATTGATTTCTTCACTTTTTTTTTAGCAAAAAGGGGAAAATCATCTAAAATCTTTAATAAGGACTAATATAGAATTTTCTTTTGAAATAATTTTTATCCATCTTTTCAACAGGAGGAGTCTTTGGAAAATGACAAAATTACTGAGGAAAATAGGTGGAATCAAAGAACACTTCAGATGTTAGACTATTTACGGGTAAGAAAAGAAATACTGACTTGCTGAAAACTACCAGACATTGATGAAATGACAAGGAATAAGTTATTCCAGAGATTGGCAACCTGTGGCATGTGAGATCCATAAATTCAGAAAAAGACTTGTGCTAAAAAGACCTAAGATATCATCTGATCCAACTCATTTATTTTGAAGATAAGGAATTTAAGCCTCAAAATGGGGAGGGGAGTTTCAGATATACCCAAATGTTAGTGCTCTCCTTCCCAAACTACATTGTGTTTATTCTCTTTATATTTATTCTGTACATACTTACATAGGTCTCCCCCATTAGAATGTAAGCTCTTTGGGCAGCTAGGTGGCGCAATGGATAGAGCACCAGCCCTGAAGTCAGGAGGACCTGAGTTCAAATCCAGCCTCAGATCAAACACTTGACACCTACTAGCTGTGTGACCTTGGGCAAGTCACTTAACCCCAATTGCCTCACTAAAAAAAAAAAAAAGAACGTAAGCTCTTTGAGGATATTTGTATCCCTAGTGCCTAGTTCAGTGCCTGGTATAATAGGTGATTATTGCTTTTTGATTAATGGATTGAAGTCTTTGGCCCAAGGTCATGCACAGTTAGTTGCATTCCTCGGTTCTCTTTACTCCTACTCTATGATTCTTTCCACTTATGCTGTTGTTATAACCAGGCAAAATTATAGTTATAGTTACAGGCAAAAAATGTGGAGTCTGGCTCCCTATCAGTTACCCCTTCCTTCTCCAAGTACATATCTTGTATTCTGCTGCTCTCATCTGTCTGACAATCATTGCTATGATATAGTTTATTGACAGCTGACAACAGGTTAAAATATGACTCCTTCCCAGGGATAGTATATAAGCAGAAAAGCTATCCTTCTGACTTGTGAACCTCACCCCCCACCCTTTCAATGAAGTAAATAATGAGGAATTGGCATGGCACTTTGAGGTCATTATAACACCTGAACTAGTCCTGTGATATCAGATAGAATAATGATTTGGATATACCTGCAGTCAAAAGGCCTGATTAAAGCCCTTGTTGTTTAGTCATTTTCAGTTGTGTCTGACTCTGGGTTTTCTTGGCAAAGGCACTAGAGTGCTTTGCCATTTCCTTCTGCAGCTCATTTTACAGATGAGGAAACTGAGGCAGGCAGGGTTAAGTGACTTATCCAAAGTCACCCAGCTAGTAAGTGTCTGAGGCTGGATTTGAATTCAGAAAGAGTCTTCCTGATTCTGGGCTGGCACTCTATCCACTGTGCCACCTAGCTGGACCATTTAAAGTCAAGTCCTAGCTTCCAAATAAATGTATGATCTTAGACAAGTTATTTCATGTCCTTAAACCTCAGTTTCTTCATTTATAAGATGGAGATAATAATACCTATGACTAGCTTTCTGTAAATCGTAAAGTGATAGACATGAACTATTATTACAAACAACATGGTGAAGTATGGGATTTGAAGTTAAAGGATTTTGATTTGAATACTGGCTCAGCTACTTACTGTTGACATTGAGCAAGTCAGTTAACATCTCTGAAATTCAATTTTTTCTTCAGTAAAATGAGGGGTTTTGACTCAGTGAATTCAAAGTTCCTTTCTGGCTCTAAATTTTGTGATCCTATTTATGTCAAATTTAGGCTTTTTATCATTAAGTAATATTTTGATAAAATTTAGCCAAAATATGCATCCAGAGGTATATCTTCTCTCAAAATGATCTTGATGATGTTCATTACATACCCTGAAGTCTACTTTTGACTATCTTTTTTTTTTCCTTTTCTCCTTTCTTCCCTTTCTCAGCATTCCAACAAGATGGGAATTAAGTCTTTTAGCCTGATGAAACTCTGCAGAAACAGTGACCAAAAGCAAGCCGCTGCCAAGTTTTATAGCTTCCTTGTCCTTAAGAAGCAGCAAGCCATTGAGCTTAGTCAGAGTGCCCCCTATGCAGACATTATAGCAACAGTGGGACCAATGTTCCATCAAATATGAGCACCAGCGAGAAATCCCAAAGCCTGTGGGGCTGTGTCTGCAGAAGAATTTCCATCTAGATCTTTCAATTCTTTGTAGAGTAACTGTAGAACCAGCTAAAAGTCTGGCCCATAGTTGATAGGAAGTCTTCCCACTTTCTATCTCTTAAACCAGAATGAAAGATGAAGACTAGAGTGTACATGTGTTCATGAATGATTAATTATAATGATACAGAGTTTTTTTAATAATCTAGTTTAAAATATTTTATCTAAGCATATTCATCTAGCTAAACATTATATTGAATTTTAAATAGATTTACAATGGACGATCAATTTTGTTTTTATCTTTTAAAAGTGTGTCACTGTGTTTAGAAATTATTTCAGAATGAAAGAGAAATGCTTCTCTTATGACTGGAATATTTTGCATTGAGTTATTCAAATGTTATTGAGTTAATTAGCACTTAACTATTTCCTATTATTGTCCAACGGATAATATAATTTATATTCTACTTGGTATAAATACATGTGTCTTATTTAGCCTAAGTGCCTTATTTTATAGTCCTTGACATTCACCCTCAGTGAATCAAATCACCTGTGTCTTTTTTGTCTATTTACAAGTCATAAATGTTCCCTGTTTGTTATTTGACACTCATTTATATTTTTATAAACATTGTTAACTTGAAAATGTCATCAAAGCAAACACTGTTTCTTATGGTAAAATGCAGAAATGTATCCAGTATACTATCTATACTTGCAGAAATGATACAGATCACTGAAATAAACATTCTTCTCTTACTAAGTATTCAAAAATTAGCATGTGTTAAGTGCCAGAAAGAATATCTGAAGTTAATAGCCATCATTATTCTTATTTCAAAATGAGATTTAGAAATATCTCCCATTATGCTTTTAGAACTCCCTAGGACACTTATTCCATGCTCATAGCAATTATTAAAATACCAGTAAAAACACCCTGAATCATGCTAAAAATCTTACATGACATTCAAATGTACTTCTCCCTAAGAAATGAATGGTTTGAGAATCATATTAGCACTGGCAGGGCCTCTAGAACATAAAATGCCCAAGCTAGAAGATATGTTAGGGATTATTTATATAGCTCTGGCTTGACCATACTCACAGCTCCCTGCCCAAAGATCAGGGTTAAAGGCAGATCTCAGGAATTTAGTTAAATACTCCTCCCATTTTTAGTTCAATCCCCCTTCTTTAAAAAGACATAAACTGAAGCCCTAGAGAATTAACCCTTTTCTTTATCCATAGAGCCATAAGTATAAATATCTCCCTATCAGGCTTTGAACTAGGGAAGAAGCAAGCATAAAAGGTAAAAAGGGAAGCCCTCTGTGATGGAGATCCATTTAATTCATAGTTAACAAAGGGTAATGGGCCCTTTCATGAAATTTTTGCATGTGTGCCCAAAATAATAAATATATCACCTCATGAGTATATTTTGATTCCAGTATTATAACATCATAAATTGATGCTGTCTCTATTAAGAAATTATTTAACACTGAAATATTAAGTGACATTAAATAAATTATATTTTAATTCAGAACTAGTCAGAGGATGTTAGAGCTCGAAGGGACTTCAGAGACCCTATTGTCCAACCCCCTGGTTTTTTAAATAAGGAAACTGGGAGAAGTAACGGAGGCTTATTCACACAGCTACTTTGAAGGGGAGTCCAAACTAGCAAACAAATCTCTAGTCATTGTTCTTTCTCTTGATACACAGGTTATCTTTTCATTAAGGAAAGTAATATACAGGTAAACTTTCCAAATCCAATTGAAATATAACTAATTTCAGTTCTCACTAGCTTCTATCTTATGAGTATTAATGCAAAATAAAGATAAGGAATTATGTTTTAGATTAAAACCTTTTATTTTATACTTTCAATCCCCTATTAGTGTGGTTTTCCTCACTATTCAATTAGGATTCTGGTTAATATTCATTAACCTTGTGTATTGCAACAAAGTCACCTGGTCTGTGATGCATCCCTGATAATTCTTCATCATCTGCTTCTTCTCTGTCTAGAATGGTGGTTGGGAATGCTTTTTCCCACCTCACTGGGAAAGCTGCCAGCAGAGACATCTGGGAAGTGTAGTCTTTTAAGTAAAAAAGCAACAACAGTTAAAAATGGGAGAAGGAAAAGGACTCAAAACATTCCCTGTCTATAAACAAACAGCAATTAGATGGCTTTCTTTGGCTCAGCTTTGTATGTTAAAGGTATCTCTTTATTTAGAGATCTAGGTGGACCTTAAGGCCGAATAATACATTTTAAAAAGCACTTTGACAAATATATGTGCAGTAGAGGATGTGACCAGGAAGAGCCTAATCAAGTTTAACAAATTCAGAGGCTGAGGTCTTGGTTTTTGACATTGAAAATTTCTTCCTTTAGAATGTATAAATATCCTCATTGCCACCACATTTGAGACTTTGTTTCGGAATTCATGATGTCACTTTGACGGCATGTGAACTAGTACCCTTGCCTTGGACTTAACTCTTGGGACCACAGAAGAAGACTGATGGAGTCATGACATTTGAAGATGATTAAGTCACCTCCATATACCTGTTACACACCTGAGCACAACAGTGGATTTGACCTTTAAGAGAGCACAGACATTGCTGAGAGGAGAGAACTGGAGTAGAGATGTCTGAAGAGCAGATAGTCAGATATATACAGGCTCTAATTTTCTGGAGGGAAGATTTGACAACTACATAGCCCTGTTGTGGCTGCTCCAGAAACCTACCTGTGTCCTCCAGGCAGCCATACAGCCCCAGGAAAAGAGGAACCACATGTCCTCAGAAGCAGAGGAACCAGATGGGCAAAGAGTCAGAAGTGACTAGAGGCAATACCTGGATGAGGGGAGGGATTCCAGGACCTACATTCATGGGGAGGAGTGAAGGACAATGCTGAGTCCTATGTCCAAGTAGAAGCTGGAGCTGGAGATAAGGAGCAGCAGGTGACATTCACCAGGCTTCCAGATGACATGAGCAATAAGATGGCAGACTAGACATTTTCTCTGATTCCCCAAAACCTCTCAAACCTTTCCAAAACAGAAATTATGCACCAAAGATAAAGCAACTTCAGCTGTCCCCATGATCTAGGCCACCCAACATCCAAAAGAAGGTTTAAAAAAAATCCCAGGAACTGAAGCTCACCGATCCTGAACTCACTCATAATCCCTCCACTACCAGCAATGAAGCTGTACTAGCAGACTCAAGGACTTGACACAAGCTTACATCAAAAGCTACCCCTCCAGGGGCAGCTAGGTGGCACAGTGTATAGAGCACCGGCCCTGGAGTCAGGAAGACCTGAGTTCAAATCCGGCCTCAGACATTTGATACTTACTAGCTGTGTGACTGGGCAAGTCACTTAACCCCATTGCAAAAACAACAAAAAAAAAATAACAAAAAAAAGCTACCCCTTCACCCCCATTCTTCCTTCCTCTTTCCAGTGCTATGGAAACGCCAGGGCCAGGGTTCGGAAGTTTACTCAGGCCTAGACAGCCAATTTGGCCACAGTCCTTCAGGAGCAAAAGCCTGCCAGGAGCTATAACATGGAAGCCTCAGCACTGCAAACCTCTGAATTGCTGGTCCTGGGGAAAACAAATTCTGAACTGCTGGTGCCAATCTAGAGAACTGAGGGAGTGACACAGGTCACCAGGACAGGACACTGTGTATGTGGGGGGCTATTCAGCACTCCACCAAGCCTTAGGGAAAGAGCACTGAACCTAGCTGGCCTTCACCACCTAAGTGGTGAAAGAGCACTGAACCTAGCCAGCTTTCACCACCCAAGTCACTTGAGGCAGAAACCTAAGCAGGTGAATCATGTATTGCCCAGTGTAGGAGAAAGCTGAGACACTGAGATGCAACCCCCACAGAAACCACAATAAGAAGAGAGGGAGTCAGGAAGTGAGTGACAAGGAAAATAGAGAGATGGGAGGGTGGGGAAGACTGAAAGTACCAAAGATTTTAAGAAGAAAACTCAAAGACCTTGAACATAAGCAGATAAATCAACAGGAAAAACAGTGACAACAGAGGGAAATATGGCCTCCAAATCTAGTAAATTAGTTCAGACATTTATGAATCAATACTGTAAAATAAAGGAAAATGATCCAGCACTTGAGGAGACAGAAGACCCTGTGGAATTTGAGGAGAACATGGAACCACAACACACTGTTCCTGAGTGGTTTAAAAGAGAAAAGAGAATTATGAGAGCAGAATTTATTCCCTCTACAGTAAAATAATGAATGATAGAAAACCTTGAATCTGTAATGGCAAGCCTCACCAAAGAAATAAAGGAAAGAGCACTAGATTAGAAATACAAATACACAGTAGTAAGGGACAACCTCGAAGAAGAAAAGCAAAAAAACAATAATAACATAAAATATGCTTGCTATCCAAGCAAAATATACTGAACTCAAAGAAAGGATGCTCAGAGACAACCTAAGAATCATAGGTCTCCCAAGAGAACATGACGGAACAAAAAATCTTAATATTGTAATGAAGGAAACAATAGGAGAGAACTGCCTAGAACTTTTGAACATAGAAAATAAAAGTTCTTTTTTAATATTTTCTCAATTACATGTAAAAACAATAAAATGAAATTTCAATTGAACGAATTCACAAATCACCTCCAGGAAAAAAAAAAAAACTCAAGGCTGCAAACTCCAAGACACATGGTGATAAAATTTAACAATTTAATTAAGAAATAGCAAGTTCTTCAAGCCTTCAGGAGAAAGACTTTCAAATATAAAGGAAAGGACATTTGAATAATGCAAGACTATTCTGCACCCACAAGAAAAAGGAGAAGGAAATGGAATAATGTGTTCTGAAGAGCAACAGAGGTCAGGATACATGTAGCCCAGGGTAACCTATCCTGCAAATCTGAGCTTAACCATAAAGGTGGACATTCAATAATAAAGAAGAGTTTAAAATATTTTTAGAAATCTCTTCAGAACTCAAAAGATTATTTTTCTCTTAAACACCCCCAAAAAGTAGAAATGCAGAAGTGAATAAATGCAGCAGGCAAGAACCCTAACTGCAGCAGAGTGACAGCAGAGAGACCAGTGAGAGACTTGTTTCTAAGAGTACACAAGGAGACAGGAGTGAAGGCAGAAATCTGGTAGAGGTGATAGTGAAGAGGCGGACAGGGGATATTACAGCTGTTGACACCTTGCCTACAGGTAAATCAATGTTTTTCTTGTAGGACTACATTACAACATGAGAGGGTACATAAAAGCAAAGGGGGGGGAGGGAATCGAGGGACAGAGAGGAATGAGTGATGTAGGAGGAGTAAAATCAAGGGCTAGCAATGAGGGGAAGGTGACCTTTTTGGTCTCTGAAAGAGAAGAGCTATAGGATAGTGGATGAGGAGGAAGGGAGGAAAACTAAAAGAGGGGAGAAAGGAAAGAAGCCTTCCTTTGGAGGTGGGAGGAGGTTCTTCTGGCAAATGCTCCAATAGGTGAAGAAAGAAAAAGATGGTCAGTGAAGGGAGATGAGGACCTTATACTGGATGAAGTCTAGGGGATTTGGTGCTTGAAAAATCTACTTACCTTGGGTGGAGGGGAGTTGGAATTCCTGAGGGCAGCTGGCACCTGGAGGAGTGGAAGAACATGGATATGGGGAGATTTCCAGGCAAAGGTAGAAAAAAGGTCAAGACAGGGTATAGATCAAGGGTGGGCTGCATAATCAGGGACATCATGGAGGAAGGCCCTTACTATGAGGCTGTGTCTGTCCTCCCTGACACCTGAAAGAATTGACTTTGTTCTGGAAGTGAGGCACCGTGGAAAAGGGAAAACCATGAGGCAAGCCCTATAAGGCAGTGGCCAAAAGCACCTAGAGGGGAGAGTCTAGAATGGATATCTTAAAAGCTTTGATTGAATGAAGAATCTATAGAAAAGACCAGATAATAATAAAGGTCATGAATCAGAGAATGAAGGTTTACAGTAAACAGAAAGAGAAGATGAGTAATGAAGAGAGTAAGAGATCCTTTTCGGAAAGAGGTGCAAAAAATGATTTTTAAAAACTAATAAACGAGACTAGCTGAAGGGGAGAAAAAAAGGAGGAATATCAGGCAAAAGGAGGGGATCAGAGGTGAGTGGAAAAGAGCCAGTGGGAATGGGGCCACCTTAAAAAAAGATTAAAGTAAAGGTGACAGACACCATATGAAGGCATAAGTCTAATCCTTGATCTTTGTTAGCACAGTGTTGTGTGCACTAAATAAATATGGAGGAAGTGAGTGTTGAATCCATCAAGTCACAGTTGTTTTCCCCTTTTAAGAGAGCCTCAGTCACAGAGTAGTACTCTAACTCTGGAGAATGCAGAAGTTGTTTTGACTATGGGCTGAGATCTAAGACATTTGTCTTTGTTTTCTGTTAGGTAAAATGAAGCCTGTCCTATTTTCAATAAATTGCTAGTTTAAATGTTTGTATGGGAGCAAAGAGCATTGTACTTTTTCTCTAGATACCTTGACCCACATTAAATTCTCATGTTCCCAGGGCAGACCAGGCCAATGAATGATTTGAGATATGCCCCCAAGATTGAACTTAGTCTGTGTTAACCCGGAGCTGGGATTCTGGGCCACGTTATATATGGTAGTACCAAATTTTCAAGCTAACAGGTTTTATCACTTTTATTTACTTACTTATTCCTCAAGTAAATCCTTGCTTCCAATTACAGTTGTTATTATGTTTCAATTTAAAGCATACAGATGAGGAGGAATGTTTGATGAGGGAATGTCATGTAAAATGATGATGAAAAAAAATTTTCTGGGTTTGTGTTAAAGGACAATGATGAGCTTGTAGCAAATAATAAACATCTAGCAATGCTAGCACAAATAGTACCAAAGGCTTAACAGCAAAAAAAAAAAAAAAAAGAATTATGGAGGATTGAAATTTAATTCTCTCTTTATGTAGATTATGAGACTAGTAGAACTTTTGAGCTGGAAGGGACTTTAGAAGCCATCTATTCCAACACCCTCCTTTTATAGATGTAGAAACTGACGACTAATGTGAAGGGTTATATATTTCAGCATAATCATAGATTTAAACCTGGAGGGGACCATAGAGTTACTTTAGTTCACACACCTCATCTCATTTACAAATGAAGAAACTGAGGCCAGACAGGTTAAATGACATAAGGAAGAATATTCTAACAATTAGTTGTTGTTGAGTTAAGTCACGTCCAACTCTCCGGGATCCCATTTGGAGTTTTCTTGGCAAAGATACTAGAGTGGTTTGCCATTTACTCCTCCAGGTCATTTTACATATGAAGAACTGAGGCAAACAGGGTTAAGTGACTTGTCCAGGGTCACACAGGTATTAGTAATATCTGAAGTCAAATTTGAACTCAGTTCCTCCTGACTCCAAGGGCAACATAGTATCCACCTAGCCACCTAGCTGCCCCTCCTGATAATTAGAGCTATAACAAAATACTGTAGGTTGGCTTGGGAAGGAGTGACTTCCCTGTCACTAAAGTTATTTAAGTAGAGAGCACAAATATCTTATACTAACCCCTTTATTTTGTCGAGGAAGAAACAGAGAACCAGTGAAGTTTAAATGACTTAGTCAAGGTATTTAAGTTAGTACCAGAACCAGGCTCTGACTCATAGTCCAGAATGCTGCCCTTCATACTTCTCCATCAAACCTGAGAAAATTCTCAGAAAATTACTTGGATAAAGGGTGCACTAACAAGTAGCATTTATTTTATGGATTATATCTTGTATTTCCATTGGGTCACAGCCTTCATACATCAATGGACATTTACTGTTTATCTTTATCTTTAAATTTCAACTATTCCTACAATTGAGTATTGTCTTTCTTTTCTTAAAAGACCAAGGTGTTGGGCTAGTTAAATGACATAAATCCTGGAAGTCACTTCTGCTTGTGACAAGAGCTTGGGAGTGAAAGATGTAAGGCAAGTTTATAGAAGGAACAATAGTGACCACGTGAACCTTAACTACAGATACTTCCGTTAATAAATATGTTACAAGTGTTTGGGAGGGAGTGGTAAAGAATAATAGAATGTCAAAGGGAAAGGTATCTTTGAACAAAAAACATGAAAAGCTGAAAAGGCCCTTAGAACATACAATATCAGAACAGAAAAGAACCTTAGGAAAAAGAATGTAAGAGATGGAAAGGACCTCAGAATAAAGGTTATTAATCTGGAAAGGACCTTAGAGTATAGAATGTGAGAGATGGAAGATATCTATAGAAGATAGACCAGCAGAAAAGACAGTATGGTGCAGTGAGGAAAACCTCAATTTAGAGTCAGAGGACTTTAATTCAAATCCCAGCTCTGCCGCTTGCTGCCTCCATGACCTTTGATAAGTCTCCTCACCTCTTTGGGCCTCAGTTTGCTTAACTGTGGGGCTAGATGAATTAGAAGGCTCCTCCAAGCTATCAATCTATGATCTTATTACCTTAGTTATCACAGAATCCAACTCTCTATTTTACAGATTCAATTCAATAAGGAGCTGGCGCATACCATACTGGGCTAGATCTTGGAGATATGAAGACAAAAATGAAAGGTCCTTGTTTTCAAGGAGCCTACATTCTGTTTTATCTACTATGGGAAATCAACACATACATGGAAAACAAATATATACAAAGTAGATTCCCTGTGCCCACCTCTGATTTGTGATTTTATTAGTGTGAGGAGCACCTGGAGAGGATTTCTGTGACTAATAGTCTTAAGAGAGTTGCCCAGGCCTGTAGTCTCCAAATGTTTTCGACAGTGCACCCCATATGTAAAAAGATATTTGCTATGTACCCCCAATATGAGTAAATTTGCTGATTTACAAATTGTAAACATGTATTACTGTACTAATAATTATGTGTTATAAAACTTACACAAAAAAATAGACATTTTAAAAGGATGAAATAACATTTGATTCTAAAGTCAATAGAGAACTACTGGAATTTATTGAGTATGAGAATGACATGGAAAATCCTTTATTTTCAGAAAATCCCTTGGTAGCTGTGTGGAGGATGGATAGCAGAGGGGAGAGACTTTAGGCAGTAGCAGTATGAGTAGAGAAGAGAATAATGGGAAAGATGATGTGGAGGTAGAAATGCCAAGATTTGACAATTGATTTGGATATGTGAGTTGAAGGAGATAGTGAGGAGTTGAAGATGTCACTGAGTTGTGAACCTGGATGACTAAGAGGATAGTGATGTCCTCAACAGTAATCGTGAAGTTTGGAATGGAGTGGGTTTGATGGAAAAGTTATGTTGATTAGTGAAGATCACAACCCATGCATGACTGCTCACCTGGTGAGACCCACTGTTCCACCAAAACAAAAAGAGGGAGGAGGGCAGAGCTCTTGCTCACCAGTTACTTCCTGGGGCATAGATCCCTCCTGCTACAACCCAGAGGAGGTGGGAGTGGGGCAGGGAAAGGGATGAGTATGCTGGTTGAGGGTGGAGGCAGTCCCTAATGATGCCTATGTTACTGTTGCTGTGCTTAGGTTTGAATTGCTGAAAGAGGCCAAGCTCTGAGTCAGAAGCCCACAGGTTAGGAGCTTGTACAACAAAGGGAGTCGGAAGAGTGGGAGAATGTTAAGGGTGATAGGGAAGGTTGTGGGGTGTCAGACACAAGCCCCACAATTGGTTCTTGCAGAGAAAGTGGGATGAAATACATCTTCCCACACTCTGATTGTTCTTCATACATGCTTTGGGGACAGGTCATGACCACCATTTTGAGGCTACTGGTCTAGGGCATGGAAAGGTTAAGAGAATTGCTGGAGGTTCACAATGCCAGTTATATGAAAGAAAAAAGAACTGAACCCAGGTTGTCCTGACTCTAAGACTAGCTCTCTTTCTACTGTACTATACTGCCTTACTATCAAAGTAGATACAAATTAGTTTCTCGGGTTCGAGAGGAAGACAGAGGAACACTAGCAATCAGAAAAGGTGTCCTGTAGGAGGCAGCACTAGAGCTGAGCCTTGAAGAATGCTAGGGATTCCAAGGGGTGAAAGGAAGATGTGATATCATTTGCAGCACAGCGAATATGTTGTTTTTTTGTTTGTTGTTCATCATTGGTTCTCAAAGAAGAATAATGACATCACAAGAGTGATGTCTTGACTTGCATGTGAAATGGAGATGAGTGAGGCAGAGCTGAGCAAAGTTATCAGCCTCCCTCTCTCCTCCAGTGTCCTCAGAGTCCAATGGCAAGACAAAAATCAAGATGACTGGCAAGGGCCCCGAACAGATTGTACAAAGAAAGAGAAATAGGAGATGGAACATTATATCCACAGAACATCAAGCGACCTAGTTTGGCTGGAATGTAAAGTAAGTAAAAGTTGAACGTTTAATCAGTCTAGGAAAATAGATTGGAATTAGATTATGAAATGCCAAACAGAGGAATGTTAATGTCATTTTAGAGGCAATAGGGAGCAACCATAGCTTCTTGAGTAAAAGCATGACATGATCAGACCTCAGCTTTAGGAATATCAATTTGACAATTATGTGGAGGATGGATTAGAGAAGGGAGATGTTTGAGTCAGGAATACCAGTTAAAAAGCTACTACACTAGTCCAGGCATAGTACAGGAGAAAGAATGTTGGATCCTGTGTCAGAAGACCTGGTTTGAATACTGACTCTGCTACTTATTACCAGTGTAACCTTGGACAAATCATTTAACATCTTCACTTTTCCCTTCCCCTTCCCCTTCCTTAGCTTTCCCTTTTTTGTCCTGTAAACTGAGGATTCAATGATATATAAGGTCCTTTCCAGCTCTTTATCTCTGGTCCTATGATAGGTGATGAAGGACTAACCTAGGGTGGTGGTGAAGTGAGTAGAGGGAAGAGAAGTGATATAAGAGATGATGTAGAAGTAAAATCAACCTGGAAAATAATTGGATACAGGGTGGGGGAGGAAAGGGAGGGAGAGGGATAGGTACAGGACTAATCAATCAATCAACAAGCAAGTATTAAACATTTACTGTGTGCCAGGCACTGTACTAAGAACTGGGGATAAAAAGAAAAGTTAGGGGCAGCTAGGTGTCGAATCGAATAGAGCACCAGCCCTGAAGTCAGGAGGACCCGGGTTCAAATCTGAGGTCAGACCAAACATTTGATACTTACTAGCTGTGTGACCCTGGGCAAGTCACTTAACCCCAATTGCCTAAACAAATAAATAAATAAAATAAAAAGAATAATATTTTTTAAAAAAGAAAGAAAGAAAGGTTAAAAACAGACACTGTCCTTAAGGAACTCACATTCTACTAGAGGAATCAAAAGGTAGATATTTTGTTGTTCAGTTGTGTTTGACTCTTTGTGATTCCATTTGGGGTTTTCTTGGCAGAGATATTGGAGTGGTTTGCCATTTCCTTCTCCAGCTTTTTGTAGATGAGGAAACTGAGACAAACGGGGCTAAGTGGCTTGCCCAGTGTTACTCAGCTAGTAAATGTCTGAGGCCTGATTTGAACTCAGGCCTTCCTATTCCAGGTCGGGTGCTCTATCCACTTCACCACTTAGCTGCCCAGGTAGATATTAGATACATACAAGATATCTACAAAATAGATGGAAGGTAACCTTAGAGGAAAGGCACTAGTACCTGCTGTAATTGAGAAAGACCTACTGCAGAAAGTAGAATTTGAGCTGAATCTTGAAGGAAGCCAAAGAAACTGAGGCAAAGGTGAGGAGGTGGGCAATAGTGGCAGATACTATAGAGAAATCAAGATAAAGACTGAGAACAGGCCTTTGGTTTTATCAATTCACTGGTAACCTTGGAAAGGGCAGTTTTAATTGAATGATGAGGTCAGAAGCCAGATCACAAGGGATTGAGAAGTGAATTGAGATATATGGAGCTAGAGGCTACTAGCATAGAAAGCTTTTCATAGGAATTTGAATGGAAAGAGAGAATGAGGAAACTGAGGCCCAAAACTGATGTGTGTGTGTGTGTGTTTTCTCCAAAGATCACAGAGCTAGATTGGGATATTAAACTACAGATCTAGAGCTGAAAGGTAGTTCATATTTCACCCATTCATTTTAAAGAGGGGAAACTGAGGTCCCGAGGTTAAGTGACTTGCCAAGAGTCACACAAGGTAATAAGTGGCAGAACTGGGATTCAAACCCAGATCTTTTGGTTCCAAACCCAGCACTTTTCCTGTTACCCCACATTGCCGCCTAATTATAATCCACTTCTCTTTCCACTATGCTGCAGGTGAGGAGGGGATCACGTTTCATGCTTATCCCAAGAGATGATACAATTGAATAGTTTCGTCCTCTGGTTGCGCCTCTGCTTCTGCCAGGTGCCCACTATCTCTTTAAGAGGAAAAGTGAAGACAGACAAATTACGCAGCTGCATGTGAACAGACTGGCTCAGCCCTCCCTCCAGCCGGCTCTCCCTTCTTCCTTTCCCTTGCTGCAGCCGAGCCAGCCACCTCCAGTAGGCGCTCCCGAGAGCGGCTCTGCTCAGCCGCAGCGGAGCAGCCCTGGCAGCCGCTGCTATGGAAGCCGAAGCAGGTGATGGGACTAGCTCCAGAGACCGCTGACCCCCGACCTCCCCTCTCCCTTTCTGTCCTCTCCTCTCCCCTTAGGGCTCCAGCCTAGCCCCAAGCTGGGGACACCACCCTGAGTCTGCAGAGGGCAAAGGGTGTGGTGGGGGAGGGGAGAGACCCCTGGCATTTTGCCCTGGTGTTGTAAGGAAGGGACTTGCCCCTGGGAGGGACCACTGGCTTTGCCCCCCTGTTGATGCGGGCTCATCCTCCTGTCTCCTGGGCCGCAGGTTGCTGAAGCGAGTTGGCCGTCTGCAGCTGCTACTGCAGAGGCGCTGCGCCAAGCGGGGCTGAATCGTGCAAGCCGGTGCGGGCCGCGGAGCGGACTCAGGTGAGAGGAAAGGGCTGGGGATGGGGGGGATAGGGGGGATAGGGGGAAAGTGGGGTGGGGGGAATTGCACTGCATCACAGTGGGAGGGAAGCCTGCGGCCACGGCGGGAAGGGGGGGAGTGAGGGAGCTGCGGTAGAATCCCTCTGAGAACGCTAGGCCCGGGAGGGGTTAGTCGTGACTCATCCTCCCCACCTCCCCTTCCCCTTCACTCCCCTGCATCCTCCCTTTTCCAGACCCCCTACAGCATAAGCAAAACTTAGTAGAGGAAGCCAGTGTTTATCGGGATGCGCAGATTAGTGTGTGTGTGTGTGTGTGTGTGTGTGTGTGTGTGTGTGTGTGTGTAGGAGGGTGTAATTCTCCCCCCCCACAGAGATGGTTTCTACCCTCTACCCTTTTCCCTACATTATTCCTCTTCTGTTTTCCACTCATTCCTCCAGCATAAGAAAAACTTAGGGAAGAAGCAAATGTTGATTGGAATGGGGAAGGTATAGGTAGATCAGGGCAGGTGAGGATGGAGTCATATGGAGTCAGACCCTAAAGAGGTAAGGGAATGGAGGTCTTCGGTCTTGGGGCAGGGAGTGGAGAGAAGAGTGAGGAGTGAGAGGTGGTAGGGAGAGGGGAGTGGTGTGTGTATATATGGGGAAAGGAGGTAGGGGTTAGAGTATGACAACACCTTACCCTCCTCCCTCCCCAAGGTCAGTGCTTATAACCATCTCTCAGAAAGAAACACTGAGGCCCCAAGGGTGGCCAGGCAAGTCTGGGAACATCGGCCCCCTTCAGGGTGAGAGACTCAAAGGCTTGGTGTCTCCTGGAGTGACCTTTGTTAGGAATCCCTCCCCCAGACCTTTACCAGGTCCTGGTGCTGATCTTCAGTGTTCCTGTTCTTGGTCCTTTTGACAGATGCTGCTCTAATCTAATCGTCTTTCCCAGATTTTCTTTCCTTTGCACAGAGGGAGGAGGCCCCCCCTGAAAGGGTTGGGACTACAGGGGAGGGGAGAGTCAGATAATCCTGAAGAAGTTGACAGCCCTTGGGTGCAGTGGGATATAGTAGGAAAAGCACTAGCTTGGGAATCAGGATACCTGGTTCTAATCTTGACTGTTGCTTTATTAGTCATGTGCCTATGGCAAGTCGTTGCCTTTCTCAGAATTGCATATTCTCCATCTGTAGAATGAGAAGATTGGATCAGATGATCTTTGTGAATACTTCCCAAGCAGGTCCTGAATCTCCAATGGAGAAGAAAAATGTCCTCTTCCCACAGCTCAGAATTTAGACTTAGGCCAGGTTGCTTGGATGGCTTGTGTATCAAACCTGTCTAAGGCCTGGGGTTGCAGCAGGTGACCTCTTCTGACTCTTAAGATCAGACAATTCCCTGGTGAAGCACTGACCTTGTAGGCCTAAAAAGAGCAAAGGAGATGCCCTGACATGCATGCAGCCTCCTTTCCTGGCTCTCCTTTCTTCTTCTCTTCCTTCTTTCCCATCACACCTAGAGCCTTATCAGTCATGTTACTGTGCCTTCCTTAGGCCCTTGGGAAGCAGAATTGGGCAGGGGGAGAGAAGGGGGTAGGTGGCATAGACAACACACACACACACACACACACACACACACACACACACACACAGCCTCTTGTCTCTTCCAACCCAGGGCTGATGGTGTTTCTGCTAGGAGATAATGAAGGCCCAAGTCTGCCCAGGAGGGAGGGAAGCTGAGGGATCGACCATAATAGAATGTTTCCATTGCAAGGGTTTTGACAGCCTCGAATGTACAAATGCCTCTCCGTACTTAGAGCACGCCCCAAGAAACCTTAGGGACCCTAGCTTCCACAGAGGATGGAGGAACGAAGGAGTTGGGGGGAGGGGTGGGGAGCTATGAGTCATTAAAACTCCAATTGAAATGGTGAATACTTCTTCAATTAGAACTCCCGAAGAACATTTGGTGAAACCATTTCCTCATTGACATTTTGTACCTGTCTCCCACTCTACCCCCCCCCCACCTCCCCAAAGCAAAATACTTTCTTGGCCTGGGTATTTTCTCCCAAAGTGTATTTTTTTTTTCAATAGTTACCACAAGTTTGAGTAGATAGCTTCTAATGCTTTGAACTGTCTGTCTATGACAGCCCCTGCTCAATGCTGGAGAGAAATGGGGCCAAGTTCAAGGAAATTGAGCTGCCAGACCAAAAGAATGTACAAACCTGGATACGCCAGTGGCTGACAGATGTTTTATGCTCCCCTCAGAGGCAGCATAGTGTAGTGGGAAGAATATAGAATATTATCCTTTTATCAAAGGGTTAGAACTCTAGCCCTGCTATGTGCTTGCCCATGGTCACACACTTATTTGTGCCTCATTTTCCTTATCTGTAAAATGAGCAGGATGGACTAAATTTTTCCAATAATAATTTGCATTGATCTATTATGTAAAGGTTTTGAAGCACTTTATATGAGAGGTAGTATGGAATTCTGGTCTCAGAGTCAGGAGGACCAGCATTCAAATCCTGCCTCTAAAATATACTGGCTATGTGATATTAAACAAGTCTTTTAAACTCTTAGTGTTCTAGGCAAATCTTCTTAGTTGCAGAGAAGGTGCCAACGTGCATTAAGAAAAACCTTTACCTCATCTAGTAGTTCCCTATACCAGTGAAATCATAGGTCTGCTCCCTACCCCTAAAATACCTTATATCCATTATTTTCTTTGATCCTAAGGTAGGTAGCATATGATCTCGTTTCCAGTTGAGGTAGCTGAAGATTACCTCTGATATTCTGTGACTCTGTGACATGGGACAGATGCCAGACAGTAAAAGAAGCAAATGGACCAGGACTGAGACATTTACTTATCTTCAGGCCTATTTGAAAGGCCTGTGGTGAATAGTCTTCTCCGAACTGCCATTAACTCATTTCATGACCTTGGGCAAATCATTTCTCCTCTGTGGGCCTCAGTTTCCTCATTTGTAGAGTGAAGGAGTCAGATGAACTTGCTTTTGGTTATCTATAAGATTCCTTCCTGTTTTTAACATTCTCTATTTTGTATTCCCTGCCGGCCTTATGAATTGAAAATACAACCTTTTCCCAGTACAAAGGAAAACAGTTACATTAAGATAACCTGGCCTTACCCTCTGCACTGTACCTAGATGGAATCATATTTAATTCCCTCTCCCCTTAGAAGTCTTAGCCTTAGAAACCAACCAAGTTGAAGTCCATGACCAAATCCCCAGGCAAGGAGACATCTTCTCCGGTTCTTACAGCTCTCTAGTGACAGGATTCCATGGGGGCCCTTGGAGAATTTGTTCCATGACTTACTACTCTGATTCCTAACATCTACCCTCAGGAGGCTAATAGAGGATTCTCTGGTGCTCAGAAAGTAAAGTGACTTATCTAATGTCATGCAGACATTGACCAATCTGGGATCAGCATTTGTGGGAAAGGTAGGGTCTGGATTTTCAATCTGTTTCTCAGTCCTATAAACCACATGAAGTCTTCTGAAACCTAGGCCATCAGTGCGGTTAGAGATCATTTCTGCATTTCCTGAGCAGCTAGTACTAAACAAAAGTTCAATTTGGCTAGCACAAAGCTAGTGCTGCTATCCTGGGCAGGAATCCTCTGCTAATCTTGGGGAAACACGAGGTCGTGTTTGATACATTGCATCTTTATGTGGGGTCCTGAGTTTGCCAGACCATTCCACACTTCTTATACCATCAGCAGGTATTTAACAAGTGCCTGTCGTGTTCATAGTCATACAAGGAACTTTAAAAATAAAATTCAACCTTTTCATTTTATAGAGGTGGAAACTGAGGTCCCAAGGGAGAAAGGGACTTGTGTAAGGTCACGCGACTGATTAGTGGCAAACCTGAGACCAAAACCCAGGTCCCAGGCACTTTCCCTTGTAGCAGTCCTCTGAATTGAGGAACCAAGTGATTTTCCTTGAAACATTGTGGATGAGAAATCTCAAACCTAGGTTCAGTAGGCAGCAACTGGCTAGGTGATATCTGGCAAATTGTAAAGGGGATTTTATTTCAGATGCAGCTCATCTACACCAACCCTTGAGGTCCTTTCCAACACCAAGGGAAGAGGATTGTCCCTGCCCTCCTTAATCTGAGCTCATGGTATTAGATACCCCAAAGGTTCCTCAGCTCTGGATTTTTATATTCTAAGGTTCTAATCCTTCCAGTGCTAAGAGTTTGTTATTCCATGACTTTGTTTGAGCATAAGAACTTTCTTTGGTTGCTTGTATCTGCACATGCCCCTGCAAGAATGCCATTGAGCATAGTTGTGGCATGATTGTTGTTCACAAGATCCCTTCCCTACTTTTATGGTTTTCTCGCAATCATGGTGGATAGAAGGGGCCAGATTTGTATCTTTCCTCTCCTTGGCCTAGTAATTGTGGCATAAGTACTTAGGCTCCTGTGCTCCCAGTTTGGGATATGCCCTCTGTGCCCTGTCAGCCTGTGTCACTTGGTGTAGGGATAGTTTTAGTCCAGGATTGGTCAAGCTGGTGTTATAGAAGGCTGTGCCATAAAGGCCTTTGCTGAGGACAGTGGTAGGGCATGGTGGCTTCTCTGAGCAAGGCTCTGTACAAATCCAGCAGAGGTGGGGACTTGGCAGGGCAGCCTGTGAAAGCTGGCACAGATGCCTCCTCCAGAGAGACGCAAGGAAAGGTTGTCTGGCAGCTACTGGCTTGGAGTGGCAGTTCTATCAGAGAGCAGCTGCCCTAAGGCTGGAGCCTGGAGGTACTAGAACTGAACCATCTAAGGGTCAGAAGTAGGGGTGTTGTTGGGGGTGAGAGGAAGGAGAATGTGTCAGGAAGGGATGGCAAAAGCCTTGGAGGAACTAGCCTGATCCAGGAATGTTATCTGTTATAGAATTTTGTGATTTTGAGCTCTAAAGGGCCTTAGAGAACTAGTCCTCATTTTCCAAATGAGGAAACTGAGGCCCAGAGAGGGAAAGATGATTTTCCCAAGGTCATGCAGGTACCAGAGCCAGCATTTGAATCCAAATCCTCTGACTCCAAAACCAGTCCTGTTTCCAGGGCTTTACAGCTACATCTGGTCCCCCCAGAACCCCTGCAGAGGCCAGAAGGTGATCTACGGGAGGTCTTAGAAAGGATGAGTTCTCTCCCTGCAAGAGTTACTGGTGGTTATTGGACAGTAGATTCAGGGGGCCTCCTAAAATATTTACTGGAGTGGGGATTTCAATTTTGCATACTGTCAAATACTCAGTGAGCCTCTACTCAGAGAAGAAAGCTCTACTCTGTGAAGGAGACAAAGAAGTGTAATACATAGTCTCTCCCTTCAAGGACCTCATAGTCTAGCTCTGGTTCTGGTACCTATATAATGTGGAAAGCCCAAGAAAACAGTGCCATAAACCCCTTGGGGGAGACATGATTCCTGCCTTCAGATATCTGAAGGGCTGTTAGGGAGAAGAATTCAATTTATTCTACTTGCCTTCAGAGCCTAGGACCTGTGCGCAAAAGTCACTGAGAGGCACATATCAGCTTCACATAAACATAGTTCTAAGGAATTTTTGCCTTGGGTAAGAGATTGAACGAGACTTTTTAATCCCTTCCTTCTGTGAGATTCAGTGATTATAATGCATACATGTGTATAAACACATATATTTCCAAACCTGTATAGGAAACTCCCAGTGTGGAAACTCCCTCCACAGATACAGATCAGTTAAGAAACACAGAAAAGGTAAATAAGTTGTGCGTGGTCACACACATAGCATGTGTAAGAGGAAGAATTCAAACCCAGGTTTTCCTGATTCCAAAGCTGGCCTCTATTCAATATGCCATCCTGCCTGTCTTTGACAATATATAAATGCTCAAAATGGTATAAACAGAAAGTAAATATTGTTAGATATTTTGAGGGTAAAAACAGAGAGGGCAGTGCTAGCCATCATTAAACCAGCCTGCCCCAAAGGCCCAGACACAAAACTCTGGTTCAGCATAGACCATAAAGTTAATTAAAGGCAAATGAGTTTCCAACAAAGACAAAACTTGGCTAGGAAGAAAAAACCCAGGTAGAATGATAGGATATTGAACTAGCAGGAATCCTTAGAGATCTAGTCTAGTTCATTCTACAGATGAGGAAACTGAGGTCCAGAGAAGGGGAATAACTTGCCCAAGGTCATATGGGTAGTAAAGAGTTGAAAGGGGATTAGAACCTAGGCCCTCTAACTCCATTTCCAGGGCTCCTTCAGTCTCCACTGTATCATTCAGCACCATTGTGGTAGAGTGTACTAGATTCTGCTGCCTGGTCACTTAATGATAAATCACTAAATCTCTCTGAACCTCAATTTTCCCTTTCTAAAATGGGCATAATTCCTTATGGGATGATGTGGAAGATGACTGAAAAAAGCTAGGTAGGGAAAAAGAAAATGCTGGTATGGCACTTAGAAGCACTAGTTAAATGCAAGTTCTGTTTGCCTAGTCTGTTCTTGGTTATGTGTATTTTAAAGGGTGGAGCAGTTGCTATTTGCCCATGGGAAGGGGGTTTGACCTTTTCCCAGATTACCCTGGCGGCTGATTTTCTTCCCTGTGTCTTTCCAGCTGAATTGAATTGGTCTCAAGAAATTTTCCCTGAGATATTTTAACTACCCACCCCCAGCCCTTCCTTCTAACCTGGTAGGCTGGCTCCATAAGCCATCCCAACATCCCACAAAGAACAACATCGTCCTGTGTAATGATTCATCAACAGTCAGGTCTCCAGTCCTTACTGAAGCCATGTCCAAGTGTAGAATGTGGTCTGGAGCTCAGAAAAGGACTTGCAGGGGATCAGGAAGAGCCGAAGAGCTAGGATCATCGAAGCTGGTTGGATCGTGATGCTAATGAGACCAAAGAAGAGCACGGATTGGCCTTTTGCAGATACCAATTAGCTTCTTTCTTTTCCTCAGCCTCCTTCCCCCATCCCCCACAATCTTTGCAGAGGCATGCCAGTAGTCACAAGGGAGACTGCTGTGAAGGTGGATGGATGATTCAGACCAACCCAAACCCATTATGGGAGGCACAACAAAATACCAGATTTCATGAGTGTGGGACTGGGAGCATCTATCTATCCATGTACACAGACTACTGGGGAAAGTGTACCCACTGGTCTTGAGAAGTTCCAATTGCAGCATTTTGTAGTTGTGTGACGCTGGGCAAGTCACCTAACCATTCTGAGTCTCAGTTTCAGCCACTGTAAATGAGGAACAAAAAATACTTGTACTGCCTCTGTGAAGAGGGTTGTGAGTCAAGCATTTTGCCAATCCCTAATGCTATTGAAATGTGAGTTATAGTTATTAGAGTAGGTTCTTCCAGTCACTTACTATGTGACCTTGGACAAATCAGTTCCCTTCTCTGAACCTCAGTTCTTCTCTGCAAAATAAAGGAATTGAGTTGGAGCAGAATTTCTTAAATTGTGCTGCAAGGAATCCTGAAACACCCTACATTTTTTTAAAAAAGAACTTTATGTTTATTAATAGGTATTAAAAATAATTTTAGAGGATTTTAATACAAGAACTCTGCCAAAGTTTTGTTCAAACCAAAGGGTTCTACCACTCTGGAAAAGTTTGAGAACCACTGCTTGATGATCTCTAAGGTCCCTTCAACTCTGCCGTGCTAATACTTTCTCATACACACACATATACATTGTGTATGTATATATAAGTCTCTGGACTGGATACAGCTCAGAAGTGACAATTTAGTTGATTGTTCCTGGGCCAAAATTTCTTTCCAAGGTCTGTTTAACTGAGGCTCCCTGTCCTCAGGAAGAGCTACTAACAACCCAAAAGGTGATCTGTTTGAGTCTCCCATCATTTTGTGTTCCTGTTTGTTTTCTTATTCCCAGAGTAGGTTGTTGAGGGTACATCCTTTGATATATTATGTAGCCCTTATGAAGCACTTAAATACACAAGTCATGGGCAATCTACTAATGCTGGAGTTTGTCAGTTCATGGCTCCTACCTATCCCAGGCAGTAGAAATAGTGAATGCATTGAGATTGTGGCTAACCTCCACGGCTTGGTTGAGATTCTGGCTGGTATGTTATTATGTAAAGCGGAGAACCAGTTCTAGGACTAGGCTCTTTTTAAATATGTTAGGAGTTTATGTAGATTCTCATTAGGAAATATTTTAAATGATCTAGTACTTATCTCTAGTTGGGCAATCCAGGGCGAGGTGTGCTCAAGAATAATAATAATAATATAGTCCACACATATATAGCACTTTATGGATAGAAAACATTTTCACATAGGTGAGCTTGTCCTCATTTTAAATATGAGGAAAGTGATTCCCAGAAAGAGAAAATTACTTAAAAATAATCTTTTTAACCTAGAGTCTGTGAAATTATTTTTTAAATATTTTGATAACTATTTCAAAATAATTGACTTTCTATGAATTATCCTATCATCTGATATCATTGTCCTATATAATTTATTTTATGAATCTCAAAACATTCTGCTGAGAAGAGGTCCATAGATTTCACCATGGTCATAAAGGTGCCTATGATTCAAAAAAGGTTATGAATCTCTGACTTAGAATTATGAACTCATAGGATATTCATATTGAAAGGGACCTTCCTCAAATGTCCAAGGTCCAACAGGTCATGAAGTTAAAAACTCAGGTCCTCTGACTCCAGGTCCAGTCTTCCCACTAAATGATGTCTCAGGAAATCCTGTAATCAGAAAGACCTAAGACCAGCCATGGTCTCCTGACTTCCTCTCATGGAGTTAAAGACAGCAGAGATGGAACTGTGAGCTCTGCTGAAATCCAGTGGCTTTGTATGCGATGAAAGAAGACAGCAAGATGCACAGAAACTAAGAAAATTGGTGTGACAAGAATCAGATGTGGTTTGTAGAGGGAACCAAGAGAAGTTGGCAAGCTGTAAAGGGAAGACAGGGAAGACAGTGTGCCAAGCATCTGAGAGAATTGGTTTCACACCTCAGTTCAGATAGGAGATGGTGATCAGCTTAGACTAGCACCAGACTCCCGAAGCCCCAGGACATTGAAAGGAAATAGACGGGGCTGATTTCAACACTGCTTTAGCTCTGCCTCACTTAAATCCAATTCACATGCAAGTCAAGACATCACTCATTACATGTCATGTCATTGGTCCTCTTAGAAAATGAAGGGCAAACAAGAATGATAACAGAACTCTAGGTGCAGTGGGAGCAAGGTTTGGGATTATAAAATCACAAATCCAGACCTGGAAGGGACCTCAGAGACCATCAGGTCCTATCCCCCCTCCTCATTTTTCAGTTGAGAAAAGTCAGGAATGTTTGCCCAAGGTCCTGCAAATAGTATCAGAGGTGAGATCTGAACCTAGGTCATCTGACTCCAGTGCCAACAGCACTCTCTCCACTGGACTGTATGTTAAGCTGCATCTCAGGGTGTCAGATTTTTTTTTTAAAGAAAGAGATTCCACAATTATTTGGACCAACCCCCTCACTTCTGAACACAGAACCAATTCTATTCTTTTTATGTACTTTCCATATTCTGATTTGATTATAGTGTTTATGTCTCATTGGTTTACTAGATTATGAAATTCCTGAGAACAGGGCCTTTGTCTTCTTCATCTTGTTATCTCCTTCAAGGCAAAGCACACTGTACTTTGCACACATAGTAGGTAGTTATTAAAGGAGTTTTTGAATGAATGAACTTTGCGGATAAGTTCCAGCACTCCGTCTCTCAGCTCTGGGCATTTTTCTGGCTGTCTTCTATGTCTGGATTTCTCTTCCTCTTCATCTCCACCTCCTGGCTTCCTTAGCTTTTTAAAATTCCAACTAAAATCCTACCTACTTCAGGATATCTTTCCCAATTCCTCTTAATTCTAGTGCCTTTCCTCTGTTAGTTGTATTTATTCATCTTGTATGAAGCTTATTTGTACATATTTGTTTGCTTATTATCTCCCCCATTAGATTGTGAGCTACTTGAAAGCAGGACTGTCTTTTACCTTTCTTTGTATCCCCAGTGCTTAGCACAGTGCCTGGCGCATAGTAAGTGCTTAATAGATGCTTATTGATTGATAAGTAATAAACTAAAGACCAGAGAAGGGAACTGGCTTCCCAAAGTTACACACTCAGTGGCGAAGTGGGGCTCTCAGATTGATCTGATAGTCTATCCCTGAAAATGGGCTGCTGGAAAGCTGTTTCTCCACAGAGGTCTGAAGGAAGAAAGGATACTCTTCTTCTCGCCTAAGAGGACATATGGTCCTTGTTGAGTGGTTGACTTTAGCCAAGTATAACAGTTCACTCTGCTCCTTGAGGGCAGGAACTGTGTCTATAAATCTTATTTCTCTTGTATTTCCCCTGCCCCACCCTTATCTGAGGAATATGTAATAGATATTTGGTAAATATTTGGTTGAGTAAATAAATGGCATGATCACTGGCTAGAGTTCAAGATTGAAAGGTCCGGGAAAACTGGATGCCATCCAAGGTTGACATATTCTGCAGTGGAAAGATTTGGGATTATCTAATCCAAAGAAGAGGATGAGGAGTGATTTAATAACAAACACTAAGAACAATAGACAAGTCCCATGCTGGGAATGATGGAGTTCAAATCAGGACATAGGAATTTCTCCTCCTCCCATATGCCCTTGGCTCTGAGATGGTGTGCTGGTCTTGATATAATTGAGGACTAAATAAGGGGATATGGCCTGAAACTGCAGCAGGAGAGTTTCAGTTGGACAGGAGAAGGACACTTCCTTAGCTCAGGAATTGTCTTATGTAAGAGTGGGTCCCTGAGATAAGTTGTGAGATTGCCACCTTCTTCAAGTTCTTAACAGAGAAATTTGATGTGTCTTAGGGATATGTTTGAAGATCAGATGAGTACTCAAGGTTCTTCCTAGCCCTTGTTTTATCTCCTTTGTCTTCCAATTCAAAAAGGTTGGGAATCTAATTTTTTATTATTATTAATTATATGGTGGGCACCTTTGGCAGCATACTTGGTAGAGTGCTGGACTTGGAATAAGAAAGCCTTGAGTTTGAATTCTGCCTCAGTCAGAGGCAAAGTGACCTTGAGCAAGTCACTGTATTTCTCTTAGGACAACTTCTTCATCTATATATGTGAGTTGTTTTGCAAACCTTAAAGTGATATATAAGGGTTAGCTATTATCATTATTATTATTATGAACACAAATTCATTAATACCATACCACATTTCTATAGCACTTCACAGTTTATGAGGTGACTCATATTCATTGTATCACTATAACACTGTGTTCCATGTCATAGTGCCAAGAAGTCCATTTTACAGACAAGAAAAGTGAGATCCAGAGGGGTAAAGTAAGTTGAATATGGTCACACAACTATTTTACAACCCACTGTCACCAAGGCAAAGGAATAAGTAGGTCTTTTTTTTGGGAGGGTGGGGCTAGGCAATGGGGTTAAGTGACTTGCCCAGGGTAACACAGCTAGTAAGTGTCAAGTGTCTAGTCTGAGATCAGATTTCAACTCAGGTCCTCCTGACTCCAGGGCCGGTGCTCTATCCACTGCACCACCTAGCTGCCCCAGTAAGTGGATCTTTTCCTCTCCTTTTCGCTCCCTACCCAAATTCCTTAAGCTATCTCTTTCAAGGCTTCCATTCATGCTCCTTATAACCTGACTTCCCTGGGATGCACATGTTGGGTGACAAGTGATAGGTAGCTACCCCATACCCTGTAGGGGTAGCCTTGATAATAAGGGAGACAGCTGTGGTATAGGACAAAGAATATTAAAGTAAGAATCAAGAAACCCAGGTTCTGGGCCTGACTCTGCCATTAATGTAGTGTGTGACCTAGGACAAATCACTTCCCCTTTCTGGGCCCAAATTTCCTCTTCTATAAAATGATATGGTTGGTCTAGGTAGCTCATCAGCTCCTATTCTGTCACTCATCAGGGAGATAACATGATATAAGGAAATATAATGATAGCATGGGCTATCAGAGGAGTCAGAGGACCTGGGTTCAAATCCCACCTTTGACACTTATGCCCTATATAACACCAGGCAAATCACTTAATTTCCCTGGGTTCCAGCTTCCTCATCTGTTACACGAGGGAGGAAAGCTAGATGGCCTTTGAAGTCCCTTTTAGTTCTAAATTTGGGATCTTGTGGTCATGCCCACATGTTTCTTTGTATGGAAGTAATCTGAAAAATGCTTAGGATAAGGAGCCTCTTAGAAGGCAAAAATTATGCCTTTGGGGATTGGTTTTCTTCCCCGACCAAGGGTGTTATAAAAATTGAAAGCTTAGATTGTTAATGCAGGTTCTACCATGAGCCGTGATGACTCTATCAGCTCCAGAATGGGAGCATCAGTGGCCAAGGTCACCAACAGATTTCCATCTGGTGGTGACACACTTGCCAGTTGTAGAGAGGAGGCTGGCACTGATAGTTCCCAGAGCTTCTGGTCTGTCTTTGAGCCCAAGGAGTTTAGTCTTGGTGATCTATCCTCTGCCATTTGGAGTGTCGTAACAGAGCAGGAGGTGTCTGGAGAGGGTTGAGGCCATCTCCTAAACTGACGAGGCTGCTAGATGAGGATTAGGTACCCTCTGGTTTGGACTAAGGGGTCTGGGTGGGTGAGTGGGATACAGTGGAAAGAGTGCTAGCGTTGGACCCAGGGATCTTGTCATTTATTTCTGTCATTTGCTCTCTGTGTGACCTTGAACAAGTCACTTAAACTTCTCTGAGGGACGTGGTTAGGCTAGATACATAACTCTAGTAGCCCACTCTTGTGTATTGTTCTGTCATATTTTAACAGGCACACTGACAAACTGGAATGTGTATCCCTAATGCTGAGCATAGTGCCTGGCACATAATAAGTGCTTAATAAATGTAGACCGATTGATTGTCCTGAGGAGGGTTAAGGAGGAAGAGATTAGAATCAATTTCATATAAGGATCAGTCAAAGAACTGGGATAATCACCCTGGGGAAAGTGAACATTTAGAAGCAAGATGGTGGTCTTCAAATACCTGAAGGGCTGTCACAAGGAAGAGGGATTAGATTAATTCTTCTTGGCCCCAAAGGCAGCAATGAATGGGATTTGCCAAATTTCAGCTTACTATGGTAAGAACTTCCCAACCAAGAACTACCCAATAATGAAGGGGGCTCTCTCAGGGCATAAGTGAGGGTGATGTCATTGGAGGCTGCATGAACACTTGTTGGGGAGGTTATGGAGGCAGTTTCTGTGTAGGTTAAGAGGTTGGACCACATGACCCCTGAGGTCTTTCTCAGCTCTAAGATTCTCCCCACACACACCTCATCTACTTTTCTTGCCTCCCATGAGGATGGGCTGAGAGGGCATCTCTCCTGCTAGGTATAAGGTAGGGATTCATGCATTCAAAGGTCATGTCAGAGTCTCTTCCAGGATTCTTCTCCCCTATCTTTCAGAGGTGGAAGGAAGAGGTTGCCGTGGTCATCTGGGGAAGGAGTAAAAAACTCACCTTCTAATAACCGTAATGTTACATGACATTTGCACCCAATTTTATAAAGCCCTTCTAGCTCATTAGTCATTGTGATCCTCATTAGGACCCTGAGAGTGAGCAGGGCTTGTTATTCCCATTTTGCAGATAAGGAAACTGAGGCCCAGATTGGGGAAGTGATTTGGCCAGGATCACACAGCAAGCCAGTAGCAGACTTACGACTAGAAACCTGGGAATTCCTGTCACAGTGTCACTTCCATTGTGCCCCATGTCCTCTCTTTCTATTTTCTTTGCTAACTGTCCTCCCAATGTAGAACACATCCTGTTCCTTCCCCTTCTTCCTAGCTCTCATCCTCACCACATGGAGCCAGAGTGTGGGGCCAGACGTAGTTCCTGGTCGTAGCCTCCTGGACTCACGGGAAAGAGGCTGTGCAGAAGCATCAGGGAGACTAGAAGGCCTTGGGGGCTAGCCTTGGTACTATGACAACCCTTTGGATGTATTGCACCAAACGCCCAGGGCTGCCTTGCCTCTGTGCATGGTGCAGGGGGAGCCTGGCCTGGGAAAGGAGGCTTAATATCTTCTGAGCCCAGGCTGCAAGCAAGCTGTGAAATCAAGGGCCTCCTTAAGGAAATCCCAGAGG
This sequence comes from Vombatus ursinus, assembly GCF_900497805.2. NCBI lineage: Eukaryota > Metazoa > Chordata > Mammalia > Diprotodontia > Vombatidae > Vombatus > Vombatus ursinus. Next base: position 1,547,227 of record NW_020954564.1, read on the forward strand.
CTGACAACACGTTGAATATTGTTTCTTACTGAGGCAGGGGCTGAAAACTGATTCTGTCTCTGCTCCCTAGTAGGTCAAGGAGGGAGGGTTCCTGTGTTTTCCTCACAGGAAAGACTATTGGCTTGTTGGAGACAGTGAAGTCAAGTATTTACTAAGTGGAAGTGTTTACACATGCAGCATTCCTCAGTGCTTCTAGGACTGTTGGTTTCATCAGCATGGGCTCCACCTCATCTGACTGAACCCCTTCACATCCTAGTTTCATAAGCAGCCATAACCAAAAGAGAGGCTAGTCCTTAGACACCAGATATTTGGTCCATTAACTGTCTCACACATGAAACCTCTCTGGCTTGGTAGGGCCTGCTAAAGTTGGCACCTTGCTGGCTTAGCCTTTGAGAACCCAAGGGCATTGCCTCACCTTGAGGAGGCAGGAGAAAAGGACTTTAGTGATATAATGAGTACAACAAATTCTTGTTCTCTGTGTTCTCTCTGTACCACTCTCCCATCCCCTGGCCAAAGGCCTAAAGCTCTCAGGGAAGAAGCCAAGTATAATTAGCTTCAATGACAGGAAGCTTAGGAGTAGGAACAGGGAGGGAGAGGTAGTGTCATGGAGTAGAAAGATCTGGAATGAAATGGCCTCGGTTTAAACCCCAACTTTGCTATTTTTACTACCTATGAGCTGAGGGAGATGTGGCTGTCTCTGAGAAGTGTTTAGCTGGGAATTGGTGAGCTCTTGGCTTCCTGAAAGTAGTTCTCCTTTGGCTAGAACTTCCACAAGTTCTAGGCTAGAAAGTAGAATGTAAGCTCCTTGAGAGGAGGCACAGCACAATTTCCTTTTTGTCTTCCTATCCCCAGAAGCTAGTACAATGCCTTGCACATAGTTGTTGCTTAATAAACATTTGTTGAATTTAAAGCGTGATGAATCAGTAAACCTTTATGGAGCACCTATGCTCTGAGAGATAGAAGACATGATCAATCCCAGGCAGTGCATGATCAATGTCAAGTTAATGATAAGATAGCAAAGGCCACAACTATGAGGAAGGAGAGATCCCCAAGGGTTGGGATAGCCAAAGAAGGCTTCCTGAGGGATAGAGTAGATTGTGGTCAGAAAAAATGAAGAGGTACGAAATTGCAAACCTTTTCTTAAGGAATAAGATGCAGCTGTGATGTAATGGAGAGAGACCTGGCCTCTGAGTCAGGACTTGAGTCCTGACTTTATGGCTCTGGGCAAGTCACTTAACCCCTCAATGTTCCCAGGCAACACTTGAAGACTATAGGTTACTGAACAGATGCAGACCAACATTGGTAAGAAGGGGTTTTCTCATCCAAGAAGTTGCCTAAATCAATGAAATTATAGGTGCAGTCCCTATCCTTTTCCCTTTCTGGGGACAATCAGTTCAGCTAGAGCACTGCTTTGCATAAGCAAATAGTGGGAGAAAAGGATGGATAGGACTAGTCTAAAGGCAGCTGGATGGTGCAGTGGATAAAGCTCCAGGCCTGGAGTCACAAAGACTCTTCATAAGTTCAAATACAGCCTTAGACACAATTAGCTGTGTGACCCTGGGCAAGGCACTTAACCCTGTTTCCTCAGTTTCCTCATCTGTAAAATGAGCTGGAGAAGGAAATGGCAAACCACTGCAGTATCTTTGCCAAGAAAACCCCAAATGGGGTCACAAAGATTAGGACTTGACTGAACAACAATGGAAGGACTAGTTGAGTCCACAGGGTGACACACCAGCCAAAAAAGCTAATGACCCTAGAGGGCATTAAGAGAACCAGAGAGTTCAGAACAGAGCAAGAAATAATCCTCCTATGTTCTGCCCTGGTTAGACCCTATTTGGGATATTGTGTTTAGTTCTGGACAACACATTTTTTGTGTTGTCAAACCAAAGCCCATGAAGAGGAAGGTGACCAGGACAGTAATAAGACAGGAAACCATACTATGTAAGGATTAGTTCAAGGATCTCAGACATTTAGCTTTTGAAAAGACCGAGGAAAGACTGTAACAGCTGTCTTCAAGTAGATTAAGAGTTTTTATGAGGAAGAAGGAAATAGAGCATGGGCAAGTCACCTTCCCTCTCTGAGCCAGTTTCCTCCCTGGTAAAATGAGGACAACAATACTTCTGCTACCTACCTTGTGGGGTTCTTGTGTGAAGAGTGCTTTGTAATTCATAAAGCCTACGGAGATGTGAGTTGCTTGGTCTGGCTGACATCCTAATTCTGTTTGGCCTGGGGGTGGTGGGAGAGAGGCAGAAGTAGGAGCAGTAACTAAGTAAAAGCTACTTGGAGGCACATTTCAACTCAATATTCCACGTTGACAATTAGAACTGTCCTAAAAATGGAATGGAGAGAGTGAATTCATTACCATCCAATAAATTTAAGCAAAGACTTAGTGCCCAACTTTGGAAAGATTGCAGAGTAACCCTGCTTCAGGGATGGGTTGGACTCTCATAGTCCAAGGCCCTACCAGCTTAAGATTCCCTGATTCTCCAGAATTCAAACAGGTAGAAAAATATCTCAGGTTGGGAAGAAGGCATGAATAATGTCCAGAGCTAATGAGGACTTCATGCTGTTCCTAAGGTAATGAAGAGCCTGGCCTGAATGAAACACAATTTCCACTGGAGAGTGGGACATAAGTTTGACCAGGAAGCTTGGGAAGACTTATATGAACTTATATATCCACTGCACCACCTAGCCGCCCCAAGAGCCTTTTCTTCATCAGCCTAGGTGTTAGTTCCCCCTCT